>NC_057797.1:222132811-222194032 GCF_018294505.1 Triticum aestivum
CGCCCCGTGAGCTTCCACCTCCTCCTCTCTTCCTCGCGCGCACGCGCCCACGCCATGGCCTTCTTCCCCCGGCTCCGCTGGCGCCGCCGTGGCCTCGCATCGCCCGGCGCGCCGTCGCGCGTCCCCTGTGCTCGCTTGCGCCTCCCCTCCCCCCGCATAGGCCCCGCCGGCGTTGCTGCGGCTTCCCCGCTGGCGACCGGACTGGCCCGCCGCGCCGCTGGTCTCACCCGAGGCCAGCGCCCGGGTTGGCCCCTGTCGGGCGCCCCCGCGCCCGAAACCATTAGCGCCCGAGTACCCGTTAGGCCCCATGGCCCTATGACACATGGCCCCGCCCCAGAACGAAAATTTAAAAAAGGAAATAATAAAAATAAATAAAAATAATTAAATAGATAATAATAATTAAATTAATTAATTAATTAACGAATTAATTAAGTTAATTAATCACAATTAACCTAATTAACTGTTAGTTAATTAATCAAGCAATGACAGTGGGGCCCACCCCCCTAATTAATTATGATTAGTTTAATTAATCTATTAATTAAAATGTGTCACTGACCAGTGGGACCCACTGGTCAGGTTGACCAGTCAACTCTGTTGACTGCTGACATCAGCATGACATCATGCTGATGTCATTAATCTATTTTCTCGAATTAATTTAAATAATTAATTAAATTCCAGAAATTAATAAAATCTTTAGAAAATCATATCTTTTAATCCGTAACTCGGATTAAAATATTTTCAACATCAAAGTTGCTCAGAACAGCGAGACGAATCCGGATACGCAGTCCGTTCGTCCGCCACACACCCCTAACCTATCGAACCCGCAACTTTCCCCCTCCGGCTCCTCTGCCCGAAAACACGAAACACCGGGGATATTTTCCTGGATGTTTCCCCCCTTAACCGGTACCACCTCATACCACGCTAGGGCACGCCTAGCATCGTTACTTGTCTTGTCATGCATCGATATGCATCTGTTTACATGGTATTCATTGTTTCTTCCCCCTCTTCTCTCCGGTAGACTACGAGACCGACGCTGCTGCTGCCCAGTTCGACTACGGAGTTGACGACTCCTCTCTCTTGCCAGAGCAACCAGGCAAGCCCCCCCCCCTTGATCACCAGATATCGCCTATTCTACTCTATACTGCTTGCATTAGAGTAGTGTAGCATGTTACTACTATCAGTTAATCCTATACTGATGCATAGCCTGTCCTTGATACTACTGTTGTTACCTTTACCTGCAATCCTATATGCTTAGTATAGGATGCTAGTATTTCCATCTGTGGCCCTACATTCTTGTCCGTCTGCTGTGCTATACTATCGGGCCGTGATCACTCGGGAGGTGATCACGGGTATATACTATATATGTTATACATGATACATGTGGTGACCAAAGACGGGTCGGCTGGTGGAGCACCCGCGAGTGGATCTTTGTGGCGGAGCAACAGGGCAGGTTGAGACCGCCTAGGAGAGAGGTGGGCCTGGCCCTATTCGGCGTTCGCGGATATTTAACACGCTTAACGAGATCTTGGTATTTGATCTGAGTTGGCTACGAGCCTATACGCACTAACCAACTACGTGGGAAAGATATGGGAACTTGGCGTCGTGGTATCAGCCGAAGCACTTCGTGACGTCAGCGACTGAGCGGCGCGCGCTGAATTGGACTGGAACGCCACTAGGCTAGGTCTGCTTTCGGTCGCCCTCGCAACGTGCAGGTGTGTTCAGGGTGATGGGCCCAGACCCCTGGGCGCCTAGGTTTAGACCGGCGTGCTGACCTCTCTGTTGAGCCTAGGTGGGGCTGCGACGTGTTGATCTTCCGCGGCCGGGCATGACCCAGGAAAGTGTGTCTGGCTAAATGGGATCAAGTGTGTTGGGTAAGTTGGTGCACCCCTGCAGGGAAGTTAATCTATTCGAATAGCCGTGATCTTCGGTAACAGGATGACTTGGAGTTGTACCTTGACCTTATGACAACTAGAACCGGATACTTAATAAAACACACCCTTCCAAGTTCCACAGACAACCCGGTGATCGCTTTTCCACAGGGCGACGAGGGGAGGATCGCCGGGTAGGATTATGCTATGCGATGCTACTGGAGATGCTACTGGAGATGCTACTTGGAGATGCTACTTGGAGGACTTCAATCTACTCTCTTCTACATGCTGCAAGACGGAGGCTGCCAGAAGCGTAGTCTTCGACAGGATTAGCTATCCCCCTTTTATTCTGGCATTCTGCAGTTCAGTCCACTGATATGGCCCTTTACACATATACCCATGCATATGTAGTGTAGCTCCTTGCTTGCGAGTACTTTGGATGAGTACTCACGGTTGCTTTTCTCCCTCTTTTCCCCTTTCCCTTCTACCTGGTTGTCGCAACCAGATGCTGGAGCCCTGGAGCCAGACGCCACCGTCGACGATGATTCCTACTACACTGGAGGTGCCTACGACTACGTGCAGGCCGCTGACGACGACCAAGAGTAGTTAGGAGGATCCCAGGCAGGAGGCCTGCGCCTCTTTCGATCTGTATCCCAGTTTGTGCTAGCCATCTTATGGCAACTTGTTTAACTTATGTCTGTACTCAGATATTGTTGCTTCCGCTGACTCGTCTATGATCGAGCACTTGTATTCGAGCCCTCGAGGCCCCTGGCTTGTATTATGATGCTTGTATGACTTATTTTATTTTTAGAGTTGTGTTGTGATATCTTCCCGTGAGTCCCTGATCTTGATCGTACACGTTTGCGTGTATGATTAGTGTACGATTGAATCGGGGGCGTCACAGAGGTGCTCCCTTTACACCCTAGCCGAACAATTGGGAATGTAGGGTATAAACACAGGAGCGAGGCAACCCAGCTTAGCAAAAACTTAAGTCATAAAGGTGCATATAATGCAAAAAGTGTATATACCAAACGACATAGGTAATATAAGCTCCAAGCTTTTAATAATAAGCTTCATCAAAGAAGCCTCCAGTCATAGTGGGGTGTATATATTTAAAGATGTGTACCCCTAATAGTTCGGCATATCTAAACATATACTGGGAAGTATATAAGAAGAAAGGAAGAGGAGAGAAAAAGAAAAAGGGACTAAGAAAAGTATGTGGTTGAACTATGCGTAGAATCTTCGGAGCCGAGCAACGTTCCATGGATTGGGCTCGAGGCGATTATCCGATGCATTATGAAGGCGATAGGCTCCTCCTGTGAGAACTTCGTCTATGATGAAGGGCCCCTCCCATTTTGGTTTGAGCTTATCCTTCTTCTCAGGGAGGCGCAGAGCGAGTTCGCCGATATTATAAGTCTTGGCCCGCACTTCTCTACTTTGGTATCTCCTAGCCTGTTGTTGATAGAATGCGGAACGGGCTCATGCAACATTGTGCTCCTCTTCAAGGCCGTCCAGGTCATCCTGACGATCGAGCTCGGCTTCTCTCTCTTCATACATGAACACTCGAGGTGAGTCGTGAATAATATCGCAGGGCAAGACACCTTCTGCGCCATACACCATGAAAAAAGGTGTGTATCCAGTCGTTCAATTAGGCGTAGTCCGCAGCCCCCAGAGCACGGAATCGAGTTCCTCAACCCAGTGCTTATCTGACTCCTGTAGGGAGCACACCAGTCTGGGTTTAGTGCCGCTCATTATGAGGCCGTTAGCCTGTTCAACCTGTCCGTTTGTTTGAGGGTGGTACACGGATGCACAATCGAGCTTGATGCCCAAGTTGGCCCACCAGATTTTCACCTCATCGGCTGTAAAATTGGAGCTATTATCAGTGATAATGTTGTGCGGAACACCATAATGGTGTACCATTGATACGTCTCCAACGTATCTACTTTTTCTCACGCTTTTCCTCTTGTTTTGGACTCTAATTTTCATGATTTGAATGAAACTAACCCCGGACTGACGATGTTTTCAGCAGAACTACCCTGGTGTTGTTTTCGTGTAGAAATAAAAGTTCTCGGAATGGAACAAAACTTTTTGACGATTTTTTAAACCAATAATAAGAATTTCTGGAGCCAAGACCCATCGGAGAGGGGCCCCTGGGTGGGCACAACCCACCAGGGCGCGCCCCCTCTCCTGGCGCGCCTAGGTGGATTGTACCCACCTGGTGGCCCCACTAATGATCCCCCTGATACTATAAATAGACATTATTCCAAAAAAAGTCGAGGAGAAAGAATTATCACAATCCACGAGACGAAGCCGCCGCCAAGCCCTGTTCTTCCTTGAGAGGGCAGATGTGGAGTCCGTTCGGGGCTCTGGAGAGGGGGATCTTCGATCTTCGTCATCACCACCTATCTCCATCGCCAATTCCATGATGCTCCCCACCGAGAGTGAGTAATTCCTTCGTAGGCTCGCTGGTCGGTGAGGAGTTGGATGGAATTCATCATGTAATCGAGTTAGTTTTGTTAGGGCTTGATCGCTAGTATCCACCATGTTCTTAGATTGATGTTGCTATGACTTTGCCATGCTTAATGCTTGTCACTTTGGGCCCAAGTGCCATGATTTCAGATCTGAACCGTTTATGAATTCATCATCATATCCATGTTTTAGATCTAATCTTGCAAGTTATAGTCACCTACTACGGTTATGATCCGGCAACCCCGGAGTGACAATAACCTGGCCCACTCCCGGTGATGACCGTAGTTTGAGGATTTCATGTATTAACTATGTGTTAATGCTTTGTTCTGGTTCTCTATTGAAAGGAGACCTTAATATCCCTTAGTTTCCAATATGGACCCCGCTGCCATAGGAGGGTAGGACAAAAGATGTCATGCAAGTTCTTTTAATAAAGAACGTATGACTATTTACGGAATACATGCCTACATTATATCGATGAACTGGAGCTAGTGTCATATCTCCCTAGGTTATAACTGTCACATGATGAATATCATCCAACAAGTCACCAATCCAATGCCTATGAATTTATCCTTATTGATCTTGTTGCATTACTATTGCTATCATCACTGTTACACTTGCTACAAATTACTGCTATCACTGTTACTGTTACCGTTGCTACTTTCACTACTATCAAAACTATCAAACTACTTTGCTACTGATCATATTGCTGCATATAATTAATCTCCAGGTCTGGTTGAATTGAAAACTCAGTTTCTAATACCTTCAAATATTCTTTGGCTCCCCTTGTGTCGAATCTATAAATCTGGGTTGAATACTCTACCCTCGAAAATGGTTGCGATCCCCTATACTTGTGGGTCATCATGACCTTTTTCTGGCGCCGTTGCCGGGGAGCATAGCTATATTTGTTGAGTCACTTGGGATTATTATCATATTAACACTATGAAGAATCTGAAGGATCCAAAGACTAAGATTTATCCCTCAAAGACGAGGGGAGGTAAGGAACTGACATCAAGTTCTGCTTTAGATTCACCTTTTGATATGAATAAACTTGCGACACCACCACATGTTATTAATCCTGATATGTTGCAAGTTATTAATGATGCCACTTCTACTATGAATGATGCTTATGATGATGCTAGTACCTTGCTTGATAATGATGATGTGCCACTTGGTGAATTTCTTGATAGATAAATTGCTAGAGTTATAGAACATGATAGTGTTGAATATGATGATGAGCTTGAAACTGAATCTCCTGAGACACCTGCTAGAACTAGCCTTCCTAGATATGAATTGCCTAAGGTGCCGGAAGGTTATGTTATGAGTGAAGAAGCAACTAGAGATATTCTTGCTTGCAATGATAGAGATGATCTAGAGAAGTTACTACACAAGTATAAAGAAAAAATCTCTGAATGCTAGAATGAAATGTGATCCTAAGTTTTCTACTTCACCTATCTGTATTGATGATAAGGATTATGAATTCTCTATCGACCCAGAGTTAATTACTCTGGTTGAATTTGATCCTTTCCATGGTTGTGAAACTGAACCTGTTGTGGCACATCTTACTAAGTTGAATGACATAGCCACCCTTTTTACACATGATGAGAAAACTCATTATTACTTTATTCTCAAATTATTTTCTTTATCATTAAAGGGTGATGCGAAAGCTTGGTACAATACTCTTGCTCCTGGTTGTGTGCGTAGTCCCCAGGATATGGTTTATTACTTCTCTAAAAAATATTTTCCTGCTCATATGAAACAAGTTGCCTTACATGAAATATTTAACTTTGGGCAAACTAAAGAAGAGAGTCTCCCACAAGCTTGGGGGAGGCTTTGCCAATTACTTCATGCTTTGCCTGATCATCCTCTTAAGAAAAATGAAATACTTGATATATTCTATAATGGACTAACCGATGCTTCTAGGGACTTCCTAGATAGTTGTGCTGGTTGTGATTTTAGGGAACGAACTATTGCTCAAGTTGAAGAATTATTGAATAACATATTGAAAAATTATGATGATTGGACTATTCCTGAACCACCGCCTAAACCCACTCTGAAGAAGAGGGGTATATTATATCTCAATCCTGAAGATATGCAAGAGGCAAAGAAATCTATGAAGGAAAAAGGTATTAAAGCTGAGGATGTTAAAAGTTTACCTCCTATTGAAGAAATACATGGGCTTAATACACAACCAGTGCCTAAGGTGGTAGAGGTAAATTCTCTTATGAAGTTTAATGAAAATGATAATCCTCACAATATGCATCCTAGTCAATGCCTTTATGAGTTTGAAAACTATATTAGGAAACAAGATCACTTCAATGCAAATGTTATGAAACAATTGAAATATAATTCTAATATGATTGCTCGCTTGAGTGACTTGTTATTTAGAATATCAAATGATGTTAGAGGTGTTGGAAAACATGCTTCTATGGTTCAAACTCGGTTAGAACAAGTTGCTAAATCTCAAAGAGAATTGCTTGATGAAATGAATCATAATATGCATGACTTTGTTGTTAGAGTTGCAACTAGAGAAGGTAAAATGACTCAGGAACCACTTTATCATGAGAGGCACCCTAAAAGAATTGGACAAGATTCACAAAGAGCTAACACTAGTGCACCCAGTCCTTCTAGGAAGAAAAAGAAAAAGAAAAATGATAGGATTTTGCACACTCCTAGTGAACCTGAAATAGAAAAGCCTCTGATAATGAAAATGAAACTTCTATCTCTAATGCTGAAACCCAATCTGGTAATGAACACTCAACTAATGATAATGAAAAACATAATGATGAGGTTCATGAAGACTCTCAACCAACCAATGATAAAGAATGAGATAATGATGTTGAGATAGAACCACCTGTTGATCTTGATAACCCACAAGCTAAAAAAAAGATATGACAAAAGAGACTTTGTTGCTAGAAAAGACGTTAAAGAAAGAGAACCGTGGGTTCAAAAACCTATGTCTTTTCCACCCAAGTCAACTAAAAAGAATGATGATGAATAATTTGAACGCTTTGCTGAAATGCTGAGGCCAGTCTTTTTGCATACTCGCTTGACTGATATCTTGAAAATGCCTCCTCATGCAAAGTATATGAAAGACATCATCACAAATAAGAGAAAAATACCGGAAGCTGAAATCTCCACTATGCTTGCTAATTATAATTTTAAATATGGAGTACCTAAAAAACATGGAGATCCGGGAATACCAACTATACCTTGCTCTACCAAAAAGAATTATGTGAAAACTACTTTGTGTGATTTAGGAGCTGGTGTTAGTGTTATACCTTTCTCTTTATATAAAAGACATGACTTGAATAAACTCACACCAACTGAAATATCTTTGCAAATGGCTGACAAATCAACTTCCATAACTATCGGTATCTATGAGGATGTGCCTGTTGTTGTTGCTAATGTTACTATTTTGACTGACTTTGTTATACTTGAGATGCCCGAGGACGGTCGATTATCCTTGGTGGGCCCTTCTTGAATACTGCAGGGGCTGTTATTGATTGCAATAAAAGGAAGGTCACTTTTCATATCAATGGTAATGAGCATACGATGCACTTTCCAGATAAATAATTCCAAGTGAATGGTATTAATGTTATTGAAAAATCCCCGACAATCACTATTGGAAGTTTTCAAATACCTCTACCTACTGTCAAAAAGAAATATGAAATGCTTATTGTTGGGGAAATGCATATCCCCATTGAGGTAACTTAGTGATTTACGTAAGTTCTTCGGTTTCATGCTAACCGAAAGTGGTTGTTAATAAGAGTTGATCAACCTTATTAATGAATTATTTTTGTATGGTATGAAGTTGATGAATTTAGTAAGCACTACTTTTTATCCCTACCTTTTGTTTTCTGTTTTTGTTAGTTAAATAAAATAAAATGCCTTGTTTTGTCTGTTTTCTGAATTTCCCATGCAATAAAAAATGACCCAAATATAAAAGTTCTCAGAATGCCCTGAAAATTTTATATGTTTTTTCCTGAATATTTAAGAATTTTTGTTGCAAAAATAACCAGAGGGGCAGCACCAGGTGGGCACAACACACCTGGGCGCGCCAGCACCCCTAGCGCGCCCTGGGGGCGTTGTGGGCCCCCTCACTTATCTCTTTGTCCCACATTATCACCTACCTCCAGAAAAAATCACTCTCCCTCCCTCTCCCAAGTTCTTGCTCATTTTGCTGCCAATTTCGATCTCTTTGCTCAAAGCTCCATTTCCAAAACTGTTTCGGGAGATTGTTGCTTGGTATGTGACTCCACCATTTGTCCAATTAGTTTTTGTTTTAGTGGTTTATACTTTGAATAAATAGCTACTCTTGGTGCTGCTGTAGATGTGCTTGCATGTTGAAATCTTAGTGTTCTAAGTAGTTTGAATGCTTGCTATGGCCTCTATGTATCCCTATGAGTAGTTGCTATCAATCTTACAAAGTTTGTTGACAAATTTTCGTCACTCCAAAATTTTTATTTTCAGAAAATTGTACGCGGAAATGATGAAGCTGTTTGGAAGGAGTTCCTCAAGGTAACGATCCTCGGGGGCATCCTCTAGTGAAAGCTCTGCTCGCCAGTCTTATGTTGAACCAAGTGAAAGTTCCACACGAGATGCTGCCACCAAAACTTGCTTATGGCCTTGTGATGAGTATATGATGCAGGTGGGCATCAAGGAGGAATTTAAGAAATATGTTCACAATGCCAGTCCCGGTCCCTACCTCTCAGATAAGTGTCCATGTGAGTCTAGGGTGTCATTTATGTTTTATGATGACCCATTTACTATTCCACTAGAAAATTTTGCTTACCATTGCAAACTTCCATTTTGGGGTTCGCTTGATGAGCCAGCAAAGGCTGAGTATGAGACCTTCTTGACTAGCCTTTGCTATGGTGAAAATATGGGAGTAAGGCAAGGAAGAATAAAGAGCATTCACTTACCTGCAATTCAGTACCTTGCATTATTTAACGGGAAATGCATAGTAGGCAAGCAAGACTGTAGCATACTTTGTTCGCTAGACTTGAGCCTCATTCACACCAATCTCACTGGTGAAAGGAATTATAACCTTGGAGCGATTGTTGCACGTAGACTTCAGCATAACGCCAAAAGTGGCTGGTTCTATGCTGGAATTTATGCCACACGTTTAGCATGAGGACTGGGTGTTTCACCTTTGCCCTTTGATCCTATCCTTCCCACTCGATATTTAGATTTTGATGCTTTAAACGAGCATAAGATTCTCTCGGGAAGGGCTAATAACTTCACTTATAATTTGTTGTTTAACCAATCACATGTTGTGGACACATATTTGCCTGCGCCTGCTCTCTTTGACTATCACAGCAAGGAAAGATATTTTGTTCTTGAGAGCGAGGACCGAGCTCACAATGCCGTAGTGTTGGCGGCACGATGTGTTGAGGCCTCCGCACTAAGGGCCTCTGTGAGCTACCATGCCGACTACTACCCTCTAGGCTACTGATTTACTACCAAGTTAGGCCAAAAGCCTAAGCTTGGGGGAATACGTGTTCTCACCGACTTTATATTCATGTTCACATATCATTCCATTTGTCGATGTTCACACTTTTTCATTGTATCATCCATGCTTAGATTTATTTTTCTTGCTTTCTTCTTGTGTGTTTGAAAAACGTTAGAAAAACCAAAAAAAATAGTTGTAGTAATTTACTTTCTATGCATGCTTAGTAGTAGCACTAAAAAGAAAACCCAGAAAGATTTCCTTGTTCTTCTTTTGCTTGTTGGGAGCTTTCTCGTGTAAATAGTTTTTTCTCATTCTTGCTTATTATTTGCTTGTTGAAGAAAAAAAAATCAAAAACTCCAAAAATATTTCAGTGTGTTTCTCTGAAATTCTTTTATTTTATTCGAGTTTTACCGAGGAGAAGACCACGATGAAAATGTTGAGTGGCTCTCACATGAATAATTGTTGAACTAATAAGAACCCATTTTACCTTATCTTCTCCTGCTGAATAAAATGTTTAGCAGATTACAGCTTAGTCCATGGCACTCTTGCACTGTTATTATTTTCATATCATTCGGTCGTGCAAGTGAAAGTCAATAATGATGATATTCGATGAGCTGGTCGTGGCAAAGAGAAACTTGTATGAACTCGACTTGTCTTGTCTGTGTAAATATGTTTAATCTAGTGCCCATGCTTCAGCCCGTTATGATTAAACATGTTTGCAATGACAATTAGAGATTATAGTTTCTCATGCCATGCATAAGTAGCTGGGAGTTAATAATGATTTATCTTGGATATCAACATAGCGTTAAAATGATTGTGATGTAGTATGATGATATGGTATCCTCCTCTGAATGTTCGAGTGGCTTGACTTGGTACATGTTCATGCATGTAGTTGAATCAAAACCAGCATAGCCTCTATAATGTTTATGTTCATGGTGTTCATATCCTACTCATGGTAGTGTCCAATGTTACTTATGCATAATGCCTGGTCATGATTGTTGTTGCTCTCTAGCTGACTGCTTCCCAATCTTAAAATTGCTAGACTTCGGCTGTATTAAGTGGGGATTCTGCTTGTACATCAAAAACTTTGAACCCAAAGTTATTCCAGATGAGTCCACCATACCTACCTATATACGGTATTACCCTACCGTCCTCAGTAAATCTTCATGTGCCACCTCTAAAAACTTCTAAAAAAATATCCGTTTTGTGTGCCTGGATCGTTCATGGAATGACAAGAGGTTGTCGATATCTTCCGTGCTAAGCATCTTATCCTCAGGTCGAGTGTTTATGCACTCACCATCGCACAAGGAAATGGGCGGTAATAGGGATGCCCACTCCCAAACTGCAAAATACAAAAAGAGTTCATCTCTTACATAATCAAATAAAAACTCCCAGTGGAGTCAAAACCTTTACTTTCCGCTTGGGAACCGCCACTAGCGTGCTTAGCATGGAAGATGTTGATAACTGATGGTTGTGAAGTGAATAAGAAGGGTGCATGTCTCAAAATATCATTTATCTCTGTTTTATAAATTGATCTCTAGCACCTCTGCAAATCCCTGCTTCCCTCTGCGAATGGACTTTCTATTTACTTTTATGTTGTATCATCACCTTCTATAAACAAGCGCCAGAAACTGAGTAGAGCACAGCGGTCATGATTTATGCATTGTGTATAGCTAATGTTGGGTGCATCATGACTATATCTTTTCTAGCATGAATTACAATGTTTAGTCGCTGCTTGAACTTCGGAGGTGCTCTGCATTTATGTTTTGCAGTCTCAGAAAGGGCTAGCGAGATACTCCCTCCATTCCATAATGTAGTGCTTCCTCTATCTACGTGCTTCAACTTTGACCGTAAATTTAACTATCAAGACCGATTGCGGCGGGAGCAAAAGTTATATCAGTGATTTCATATTCGAAAGAAGTTTTTAATTATGTAAATTTTTCTCCCGCCGCAGTCGGTCTCGTTCGTTAAATTTATGGTCAAAGTTCCACCTCGGGAAGCGCGGGCGCACTATATTTTGGAATGGAGGGAGTACCATTATTGTCATATTATATCATGGTTGTTTTGACAACGTGTTGCTATTTGAGATGTCTTATTATTGCTCGCTAGCTGATTATGTCATTGATATGAGTCATTATAATCTTTAAGAGTTATTGTTGACATGGTTAGTTATAACATTGGCTAAAAACCTGGGTGTTGTTTAAGCTTATTTATGCAAACAAGAGCAAAAGAGTTCGTAAAAGTTTTTCTTTCTCACTTTCAGTTTATCAACTGAATTGCTTGAGGACAAGCAAAGGTTTAAGCTTGGGGGAGTTGATACGTCTCCAACATATCTATTTTTTCTGCCGCTTTTCCTTTTTTTGGACTCTAATTTGCATGATTTGAATGAAACTAACCCCGGACTAAGCTATTTTTAGCAGAACTACCATGGTGTTGTTTTTGTGCAGAAATAAAAGTTCTCGGAATGGAACAAAACTTTTTGAGGATTTTTTATACCAATAATAAGAATTTCTGGAGCCAAGACCCACCGGAGAGGGGCCCCTGGGTGGGAACAACCCACCAGGGCGCGCCGCCCTCTCCTGGCGCACCCAGGTGGGTTGTACCCACCTGGTGGCCCCAATGATGACCCCCTCATAATATAAATTCACATTATTCCAGAAAAATCGGGGAGAAAGAATTATCACGATCCCCGAGACGGAGCCGCTGCCAAGCCCTATTCTTCCTCAGGAGGGCAGGTCTGGAGTCTGTTTGGGGCACCGGAGAGGGGGATCTTTGATCTTCATCATCACCAACCTATCTCCATCGCCAATTCCATGATGCTCCCTACCGGGAGTGAGTAATTCCTTCGTAGGCTCGCTGGTCGGTGAGGAGTTGGATGAGATTCACCATGTAATCGAGTTAGTTTTGTTAGGGCTTGATCCCTAGTAGCCACTATGTTCTTAGATTGATGTTGCTATGACTTTGCCATGCTTAATGCTTGTCACTTTGGGCCTGGGTGCCATGATTTCAGATCTGAACCATTTATTAATTCATCATTATATCCATGTTTTAGATCCGATCTTGCAAGTTATAGTCACCTACTACGGTTATGATCCGGCAACCCCGGAGTGACAACAACTGGGCCCACTCCCGGTGATGATTGTAGTTTGAGGAGTTCATGTGTTCACTATCTGTTAATGCTTTGTTCCGGTTCTCTATTAAAAGGAGGCCCTAATATCCCTTAGTTTCCAATATGGACCCCGCTGCCACGGGATGGTAGGACAAAAGATGGCATGCAAGTTCTTTTAATAAAGCATGTTTGACTATTTACGGAACACATGCCTACATTATATCGATGAACTAGAGCTAGTTTCGTATCGCCCTAGGTTATAACTGTCACATGATGAATATCATCCAACAAGTCACCGATCCAATGCCTATGAATTTATCCTTATTGATCTTGCTGCATTACTATTGCTATCGTCACTGTTACACTTTCTACAAATTACTGCTATCACTGTTACTATTACCGTTGCTACTGTCACTACTATCAAAACTATCAAATTACTTTGCTACTGATCATATTGCTGCAGATAATTAATCTCCAGGTGTGGTTGAATTGACAACTCAGCTGCTAATACCTGCTAATATTCTTTGGCTCCCCTTGTGTCGACTCTATAAATTTGGGTTGAATACTCTACCCTTGAAAACTGTTGTGATCCCCTATACTTGTGGGTTATCAACCACGCCGGATATAAAGTCAATCACTGGCCCTGCTTCAGTCATTTTTACTGGTTTGGCCTCTATCCACTTAGTGAATTTATCCACCATGACCAGTAATTACTTGTTCTTGTGGCTTCCCCCTTTAAGGGGTCCGACCATATGTAGCCCCCAGACCGCGAAAGGCCCAGTAATGGGGATTGTTCTTAAGGTAGTCGGAGGCATATGACTTTGATTGGCGAAAAGCTGACATCCCAAGCAGCATTGCACAAGGCTTTGTGCGTCTGCTCGGGCCGTTGGCCAAAAGATACTTGTACGGAATGTGAGGGAGCCCTGGATTAGGGGGTCTCCGGACAACTGGACTATATCCTTTGGCCGGACTGTTGGATTATGAAGATACGAGATTGAAGACTTCGTCCCGTGTCCAGATGGGACTCTACTTGGCGTGGAAGGCAAGCTAGGCAATACGGATATGCATATCTCCTCCTTTGTAACCTGGGTAAAACATCATGTCCCCTGCCTCCTGTTACCATCCGCCTTAGACGCACAGTTCGGGACCCCCTACCCGAGATCCGCCGGTTTTGACACCGACATTGGTGCTTTCATTGAGAGTTCCTCTGTGTCATCACCGTTAGGCTTGATGGCTCCTTCGATCATCGATAGCGATGCAATTCAGGGTGAGACTTTTCTCCCCGGACAGATCTTTGTATTCGGCGGCTTCGCATTGCGGGCCAACTCGCTTGGCCATCTGGAGCACATCGGGAGTTACGCCCCTGGCCACCAGGTCAGGTCTGGAAGCTTAAACTACACGGCTGACATCCACGGAGACTTGATCTTCGACAGATTCGAGCCCTTGTCGAGTGCGCCGCACGGTCACGATGAGCATGATTTAGCTCTACCATCAGACAGTGTTTGGGAGATTGCACCGGCGACCGCTCCAACCCTCAATTCGGAGCCAATTGCACCATCCAGGGGCGGGTGAATAGACCCCGCCACGGAGGCCGCATTCTCATCGGCGATCGAGCCGAGTATCGACCTTACCATTCACGAGAGCCGTGGCGCCAAACTGCCGGATTCTTCCCCAACCACGGACTCCGAACCGCCTGCGCCCGTGCCTATCGGATCCGACTGGGCGCCGATCAAGGAGTTCACCTCCGCGGATATCTTTCAGCACTCGCCCTTCGGCGACATACTGAGCTCATTAAGCTCTCTCTCCCTGTCAGGAGAGTCTTGGCCGAACTATGTTCGGCAGGATTGGGATGCGAATGACGAAGAAATTTGCTGCCCACCCACCACCCACTTAGTAGCCACTATCGACGATTTGACCGACATGCTCGACTTCGACTCCAAAGACATCGACGGTATGGACGACGATGCAGGAGACGAATAGGAACCACTGCCCATAGGGCACTGGATGCCCACTTCATCATATGATGTATACATGGTGGACACACCCAAAGAAAACGACGACGAGGAACGGAAGGATTCAGCGAAGGGTTGTTCCCTGGAGAAGCAGTCGAAGCGGCGGCGTAAGCGCTGCTCCAAATCCCGCCTCGGTAGAAACAACGATCATATAGACCCAGCGATAGAGCAGGGTGAACCATCGCCCAACCACGACAACACGGAGAATCAAACCGAACAACCCGACTCGGTCGAAGATAACAGTTCGGACGACATCACACCGGATAGGCACCCGGAGCAACAAAATGCCCATAAAAGGCTTGTTGCCACTGCGAGGAGTCTTAAAAAGCAGAAGCAAAGGCTCAGGGCTGCACAAGACACACTCAGAATCATATGGAGTGAAGTACTCAACACTGCAGCGAAGTATGGCGGTAATCGCCACACCAAGAGCTACCCAAAGCGAAAGTTGCTACCTGAATTCGATGAGGAGGCCTTAAATCCCCGGCCAACCAAAAAACAAAATGGACATCTGGTTGGATAGACAACCTCGTGGCCAACATAGAGCGGCAAACGACGCCGCACATAAGCCAGTACGCGATCCACGTGAGGGCTCGCATCAAAAGGATGGCGCAACCAGATCCATCTACGGGCCACGCAAGCGCGCTCCAGCATGCAATGCAACACAACAAACATACCAACACCACGGTACACCCAAATACAGGGGTGCCGCACACCCCCTATGTTTCACTGATGAGGTGTTGGGTCATGAATTTCCAGAGGGATTCAAACTCGTAAACATAGAGGCATACGACGGAACAACATACCCTGGGGTCTGGATTGAGGACTACATCCTCCATATCCATATGGCTCGAGGAGACGATCTCCACGCCATCAAATACTTACCCCTCAAGCTCAAAGGGCCAGCTCAGCACTAGCTTAAAAGCCTCCCCGAAAACTCCATTGCAAGCTGGGAAGAGCTCGAAGACGCCTTTCGAGAAAATTTTCAAGGGACCTACGTCCGACCACCGAATGCAGACGATTTAAGTCATATAACTCAACAGCCCGGAGAGTCAGCCCGAAAGCTTTGGAACAGGTTCCTCACTAAAAAGAACCAAATAGTCGACTGTCCGGACGCCGAAGCCTTAGCAGCTTTCAAGCACAGCGTTCGAGACGAATGGCTTGCCAGACACCTCGGCCAAGAAAAGTCGAGAACAATGGCAGCATTAACAAGCCTCGTGACCCGCTTTTGCATGGGCGAGGACAGCTAGTTAGCCCAATGCAGCACCAGCGACCCAAGTACATCCGAAGTCAGGGACAGAAACGGGAAATCACGACGCAGGAAAAACAAGCGCCGAAATAAAGAAGACAGCCCGAAGAGCACGGCGGTAAACGGTGGATTCAGAAGCTCTCAGCCAGGTTAGCAAAAGATTCCCTCCAAAGGCAACAGAGACGAACTGTCCAGCCTAAAAAAGATTCTGGACCAAATATGTCAGATCCATAGCACCCCCGATAAACCTGCAAATCATACCCATAGAGAATGTTGGGTCTTCAAGCAGTTCGGCAAGCTCAACGCCGAACATAAGGGGTTGGATACACCAAGCGAAGACGAGGACGAGCCTCGCAAGCAAAGCACTGGGGAACAGAAGAAATTCCCACCAGAAGTCAAAACAGTAAACGTGTTACGCGTGACAAAGGGGAGGAACAAAGCAGCACTCCTAGAGACACATGCCCCAGGGCCTATCACCGTGGAGTTCTGCCACTGGTCGTCCCAACCGATCACCTTTGACCATCGGGATTACTCGGCAAGTATCCGGCGTGCAGGATGGGCTGCCTTGGTATTAGACCCAATAATTGACGGATACCACCTCACACGAGTCCTGATGGATGGCAGCAGCAGTTTAAACTTGATATATCGGGACACAGTCCGCAAAATGGGGATAGACCCAACAACAATTAGCCACAACAATACTACCTTTAAAGGAGTAATGCCAGGCCCAGAGGCCCATTGCACAGGCTCCCTGCTACTAGAAGTTATATTCGACTTTCCCGATAACTTCCGCAGCGAAAATTTAATGTTCCGCATCGCTCCGTTCCAAAGTGGTTATCAAGCACTACTCGGACGCGAAGCTTTCACTCGCTTTAACGGAATACTGCATTACGCTTCTCTCATGCTTAAGATGCCTGGTCCGCACGGCATCATTACAGTAAATGGAAACATTGACCGCTCCTTGTGCGCGGAATACCATGTGGCTGCCTTGGCAGCCGCACACTTAACGGACTCACCAACTAATGCATCTTCCAGGTCGTTAAGACCACGGACACGGTTAGACGAGTCCGGCGCAGCTATATGTACTTGATACAGGTTTGATGGCTATACCCCTATTACAATACAAGGGGCTCAACGCGCACAAACAAGTGGCAATTAGGCTCAACTTTACTCATCTTGAACCGTATATAGTTTATTTAGTATAACCCACCTTTTTGCATGACAACTTTCCAACTAAGTTCCTCTCTTTTACAGATGACCATCGTGCTACACCCGTCCAGGACACGGCACAGCGGAGACACAGGCATAGACGTGCAACGGGGACCCGTTCCAAGGATTCTTTTTAGATTAAGACCCTGCGTAAACCTTTTTTACTGTCTCTTGTTGATACACATCCCTCAGATTGTCAGTACAATTGAGAAGGATGCTGACGTATTGGCATGTGGCCACGTCAGAATATTGCACGTACCTGGACACCAGGGGCTTATTACAAAGGGCACTGTTTAGGCCCAGTTTACATCATCAAGATTGAATACCTTAGGGAGTGTTCGGCGTCGCGAGTTTGGCCTTATATGCATCAGCTCCGAATCATGTCTTTTGTCAAATGTTGGGTTTTCCCGACTCCTGTGTTTTGCTGCCTTACGTTCCGCTCTATCGGCTAAGGCAGCACTAGGAGAACTACTGCGATTGTGCCCTAGTTCATCCAGACAAGCACCTCAGTAGAGAAAGCCGAAAACTGACTGTCATGATATAGCGTGAGACTGGTCAACCACTCGATGACCTAGCGGAATCTTCGGCATTCCTCCGCCTTAACGAAGGGCCGTTTCCCGGCCAGGCATGTACGCGCCCCGAATCCGGATGAGCGCGGAGCCACCAAGGGCTATATAGTAGCCCCACTGTCAAACTCCTCTTGCTAAGTGAAAGTGTTAAAGCATTATAGTATGGTTGCCTAGTTCGCTGCGCTATCACCTCCATAATGGACCAAGATGTTGGATCAAGTGTGAACATGCATCTTCTATGAACACCCCCACATTATATGCGTGGGGGCTGAAGCCGACGACTGCCATCTTTCAGGTTATATACATATATACATAAATGGCCGCATAGGAGGCATCATAGTACTTTTGGGACAAAGTATAAATACAGCCTTGATAAACTTAATAAAACAATGTTTTTACAATGGGAATACATGTCACTCAAACATAATATTCTTCGAGCACTGAGCCTCTATCGAACGAGCGCCTTCAAGAACTTCTTCAAAGTAGTGCTCGGCAGCCACTCGGCCTATGGCCGAACCCTGTGCCGCAACAGTGGTGGTATCTTCGCAAGCCTTCTATGCACGCCGACCTCTTTACAGCATCGATGTGTGGCACAGCGCCAAGGAATTGTTCCACTAAGCTAAAGTAGCTATTCGGCCTTGGCCCTCCTGGCCACAAATGATCCACAATGGACCTCATGGCCAGTCCGGATAATCTATGGAGCTCGGCCCAACCGGTCAATCGCTCATTCAGCAACAGCGGACGGACTAGAGCGTGAAACTGTGACCAGAACAACTTCTCCACTTCAGGACCTTTCTGATCCTTGAAGTACTCCGTCGCATCCGCAGCACTTGCATCCAAATCCATGTACTCATCCGTAGAACTCCATAGCCAGTCCAGAGGAGCATATTTCGGATCTCTGAACTTCGTCCGCAACAAGAAGGGATTCCCAGAAACGATATCCGTAGCTTGATTCAGCTCCTCCTTCGTCGCTCTAATTTTGGAGCGGGCTTCCTTGGCAGCCACCCGGGCCTTCTCTAGGTCCGTTGCCTTCACCCGGTTTTCTTCTTCAAGAAGCCGGTAATGGTCAGCAGCATCTTTTAACTCCACGGCCATCTTGGCAATTTTTTCTTTGTTCCTGCAATGTGCGGCCTGTTTGGCCCTTAACTCTTCGGCTGCCTTTAAAGCGGCCGCATTACTACTCCTTGCTTGTTCCTTGGCTCAGGCAAGCTCCGCCCGAAGGGTCTCCACGGTGGCAGCTCCATCTGCAGTCACAACACATTAAAGATACTGGCATCATGCTGCTCTTACTATGTGACATTCGCCAGAAAAATCATCTACCTTGTGCCTTGTCAAGCCGCTTGTTAACAAGCACGATGTCGGCCTTTGCCGCATCCAGTTGCCGCTTTAGTTCGGCAAACCCATCTATTCGGTTAGCCACCGGAGCTTCAACCACCTGCGCACACAGGCGGTCTGGTTATTACCTGGGATTATGATCCACTGTTTGCCACCGTTTTCGACGACAACCAGAGTCTCAGGGGCTACTATCTACATGGGGCACATCTAAAAATGTGCGGTACTGTCAAAAATGTACATCATTTTACGTACCTCGAAGCCTTTCAGCAGACTCATAAAAGCTTCATGCAAACCGCTTTCGGCGTATGAAATCCTTTCAATTACCGTACCCATTAGCGTACGATGCGCTTCTGAAACGCCGCTTTCCCCAGAAGATCCTTCAGCGTGTCCGACCGCACACAGTACGGACCCTTGTTGTCGCTCTCCTCAGGACCCGGATACTGGGGATGCCGGGCAGCCAAAGGGTTATCCTCTGGCGATATTGGATCCAGAGATACCCTTCGCGACGACACTTCAAGGTCGCCCGCTTCTTGAGCTAGGGAGTCCGAGGGAGGCGTTTCGCTCTCCATCATCTCCGGAAGAAGATCCCTCGAAGATGAACTCTGTCGAGAAGGGCTGCGATCCGAACTACAATTTACAAGCATCGGCTATTGTCTTCGGAAGTAAGGTAGGATATCTTCACTATTAAGTACTTTTTGGTTACTTACAGCTCGGTAGAGAGCTCATCCCCGCGCGGACATTGTGCGACAAGAATACCCTCCGAGGCAGGACCCTCTGGCGGAGATTTCTTCTCCCGTTTGGAAGCCTTAGTTTCCGGATCTTCAGAGGTAGTCCTCTTCCTTCCCCGGGGAGAGAGAATGTCAGATTCTTCCCCTTAGTTATCCTCCCTCGCGGAGGCGCTCATTCCCTCGATTGTAATAGGTAGCGATGGAGGCTTGCTTTCGCCCTCTTTATTCCCCCTTCATCTTCCTTTGAGGGCACTAGACAAGGTGCTGGCTCGAGCATCTTTTCCAGCACCGGATTGTCCAAGCCTTCAGGAAGGCGGGCCGAACACCGGATCATCTTCACCTTTGTTATCCAGTCCTGGTCAAAGAGTGATTCTTTAGAATGATGTCATGATAAATAAAAGGACAGCATGTTCGGCCATGGGATTAGTTACATGGGCCATGGGGCGGTTGCAGCTCAGGCCCACGTCCTCGGTGGTGTCCGGACACTCTATTTGGGGTCCGAAGAACGATTTGTACATCTCCTCATGCGTCATGCCGAGGAAATTTTGAATAGTGTGTGGTCCTTCCAGGTTGAATTCCCACATGCGGAGGGGCCGGCGTTTGCAAGGCTGGACTCGACGAACCAGCATAACTTGCATTACCATAACCATACTGAAATCTCCCTTGAAGAGATCTCAGATATGGCTCTGCAGTATTGGCACGTCCTTGGCTAGACCGCAGCTCAGCCCCCTGCTGATCCATGACATCAGTTGTGGTGGAGGGCCCGAGCGAAAGGTGGGGGCAGCTACCCACTTGGCACTTTTTCAGGGAGCTGTGATGTAAAACCACTCCCGTTGCCACAATCTGGACACCTCTAGAAAGGAACCCTTTGGTCATGGAGCATCAGCAATTTTGCTTATTAGAGCACCTCCGCACGCTGCGTACTGCCCCTCGACCATCTTCGGCTTCACATTAAAGGTCTTGAGCCACAGGCTGAAGTGAGGGGTAATGCGGAGGAAGGCCTCACAAACGACAATAAATGACAAGATGTGAAGAAGGGAATCCGGGGCCAGATCGTGAAAATCCAGCCCGTAATAGAACATAAGACCCCTAACAAAGGGATCCAGAGAGAGGCCTAGTCCTCGGAGGAAGTGGGAGACAAACACAACGCTCTCGTTGGGTTCGGGAGTAGGGACGACCTGCCCTCGGGCGGGTAGCCTATGCGACATTTCGGCGGTCAGATATCTGGCCTCCCTCAACTTCTTGATGTCCTCCTCTGTGACGGAGGAAGGCATCCACCGGCCTTGAAGGCTGGATCTGGACATGATTGAAGGTCCGAAGCACGTGACCTGGGCTTTGGGTGTTAGAACTAGAGGCGGGGGAAGGATTCGATTGAGCGCGGGAGGGAAAAAAGAAAAGGCCTTGTCCCTTTATAAAGGGCATGAATATCAGGCGTCCTCCTCGTGGCCGTTCGACACTTACCTAAAGATCTAGGAGTCATACCAACAGGCACGGTTGGGTTACCCACGTTTGTAATGATGAGAATCCCGTGATAAGGGGAACACGATCTCTGCTTTGACAAGACGTGTCAAGAAACCACCTCGCGTTATGTGCGGGGCTGGTTAAAGAAAAACGGTTCAAATAATTACCGGGCCGTGGCATGATGTCATGCTACCAAAACGTGTCAGCGGATTAGATTTGTGGAAATATTATTCTCTCTACGGTGGTATGTGGAACTTATTTTGCAGGGTCGGACACTATCCTTGTATTCAAACTCTTCCGTGGTGTATTCGGAGGAGGAACCCGCCTTGCAATGCCGAAGACAACACTGCACGCTGGACTCATCGTCATTGAAGCATGGTTTAGGGGCTACTAAGGTAGTCCTGGATTAGGGGGTCTTCAGACAACCGGACTATATCCTTTGGCCGGACTGTTGGATTATGAAGATATGAGATTGAAGACTTCGTTCCGTGTCTGGATGGGACTCTACTTGGCGTGGAAGGCAAGCTAGGAAATACGGATATGCATATCTCCTCCTTTGTAACCGACCTTGTATAACCCTAGCCTCCTCCGGTGTCTATATAAACCGGAGGGTTTTAGTCCGTAGATCAACTCTTGTACTACTCACATTATCAAGAATAATCAAGCAGGACGTAGGGTTTTACCTCCATCAAGAGGGCCCAAACCTGGGTAAAACATCGTGTCCCCTACCTCCTGTTACCATCCGCCTTAGACGCATAGTTCGGGACCCCCTACCCGAGATCCGCTGGTTTTGACACCGACAGAAAGCCTTGCTTACGAGGGCCCGAGCTGTGGTATGATGGCCGCCTAGGCTAGCATGTATTTCAGCCAAGAGTTGTCGTCCCTCCTCTTCGGAGATGCACCTTTGGAGGACTCCAGTAGCGCTTATCTTGTAAAGCTCACCTTCGTGAACTTTATAGGCTTTAGAACACCGAACTATTCGATGGGCCTCATTTTGATCATCGGAAAGCTCCTGCCTATTAAGGTAGGCCAGGAAGGGTTCGGTCCATGGAGCAATAACGGCCATGATTACATGGGTGGATGGTGTTATTTCGGCACCTGAACCCCCGATGATATTTGTATTGTGTTCGGCTATTGGGGGTATGATCGGGTCCGGACTAGTATTTCCGCTCTCGTCCTGCCATACCACGGATGGCTTAAAGAGCCTTTACACAAAGGTGTTGGGTGGGACGGTATCGCGTTTGGCGCCCATTCGAGCGAGGATGTCCGCTACCTGGTTACTGTCTCGAGCAACATGATGGAACTCGAGCCCCTTGAACCGTGCTGATATTTTGAGTATGGTGTTTCGATACGCCGCCATTTTTGGATCTTTTGCATTGAACTCTCTATTTATTTGGGATATTGCGAGGTTTGAATCACCGCGCACCTCTAGGCGTTGTGTGCCCATGGAGACAGCCATTCGGGGACCATGCAGAAGGGCCTCGTATTCGGCTGCGTTATTAGAGTCCGTATACATGATTTGCAACATGTAGCGGACTGTGTCCCCTGTAGGGGATGTCAAAATGACACCGACCCCCAGTCCGGATAGCATTTTAGAGCAATCAAAGTACATGATCCAGTTGGAGTATGTATTGTACTCTTTAGGGAGCTCGGCTTCTGTCCACTCAGCGACAAAGTCGGCCAGCACCTGAGATTTAATGGCTCGGTGCGGCTTGTATGTTATTTCAAATGGTAAGAGCTCAATGCACTGGTACAACGACGTGTTAAACAAACGATTTTAACCCCTTTCTGCGACGGCATTTGGAACCATCACCAAGTGAGTGTGTGCGATAGGGTGTCCTTCCCAGACGACCCAGAAATCGTCGGGGATAGGCCCTCCTGGGACCTAGGCTGGGGCCGTGTGCGATCGGGCGAGGCATCGAAACCCCAATCATTTTCGTAGGTATGTACATCCCACACGGTAATCCGAGAAAATCATTTCCATAGGTATGTACATCCCACACGGTGAATCCCAGAAAAACATTTCCGTAGGTATGTATATCACACAGTCAATCCGAGGAATTCGTTTCTGTTCTTATGTACATCCCACACAGTCAATCCAAGGAAAACGTTTATGTTCGTATGTATATCACACGCAGTTCTTTGTGTGGAAACGTTTCTGCAAGGTGGCCTAACTCAAACAGTTCACTGCTGGAAGCTGTGTGTGATTGTTAGTTGATCGAACATGCCTACTTTCTAGAAACCGTGCGGGTTGTTTGAGTTCATCGCCCACGGTGTTGTCTGAGTAACCGTCTACAATAGAAAACCCCAATAAGCAGGGTAATTAGCCTATTATTGATAATCCATGTACTAATCAAACTGATATTTCTTATAAAACACACCAGATATTTCATATTCGTATAAAAGCAACCAGAATTTCATAATTGAATTACAACAGATAGCTTTGACACTCAGTTATGCCATTACACAATAGCACCAAGTTTCACCTGCAACATCAAAACCCTTTGGAAAGTAGCATCATACACGGTAAATAGACAGATGAATCTCATCTTGGAAACTATAGAAGCGTAAGGCAAATATTGAGCCTTGAGTGATGTTGAAGGTCCTTGCAACTTTAGGCCAGTGGCTATGGATAATTGCCCGCCCAACCTTCGTCCTCTTCAGCAAGACTTCAATATTGTACCATGGGTGTTGAATGAATACCTTCCTTGCCTCTTGACTATGTAGGTGGTTTGAGAGGTAATCATCGGTGAACTGCTTTGAAAAGTACTGAAAAAAAAGCTATGCATAAATCGCCGTTGTAAATTTTGAAATGGCGCAAGGGGTAAAAACAAGGTAAAAGAGTTGGTACCATCCTATAGTTGACTGATGTCTTCTTCATTATGCAAACAAATATCTTGCTGTTATTCGTCGCAAGTTTCTTCATCCTACCAATCTTTCTGAGTTTCTTGACTTGACTGATATTCATGGACATCTCATTTCCCCATATGCAAAATGGGTTGAACAGTGGGTCTAAGCCTCTGACAGCAGGACCTACATGAGCAAGACCAAATTGTAAGAAACATAAATATTAGAATTATTCCTGCAACTGCACAATAATGTGCTATTAGCCAAAGAACCCTGCTTGAACAAACCTTGATGGTAAACCGCAGTGTCTCCCATTGTTTCCCTGCAACACACATAAGGAAGATCTTGATCAGGTTCACTGAGAGTTGCCATACTATTAGTAGAATATGTATTGAGTACAGCCAAATTCGATTGGTGTCACATGCATAAAAATACAAAATTGTACCCACAGCAAATTAAAATCAAATTGCAGAACTAAATCAAATAGTTAAATGGACAACAGACCAAATGAACCAAAATAGTTAACTGAGCACGACATTGCAGAATAGAAACATGTACTAGAAGATAAGATAGCTAACAAAACAAAGAATGCTTGAGAACAGTACTACGAAATGTAGCAATTGTTGGACCAAAGTGTTAACTGAACATTACATTTCAGAGGACCAAACTATTAACTGAACATCAGATTGCATATTAACATTACAGAGGACAAATCACTAGAAGGCACTGGCGGTGGCCTCGAGAAAACATCATGAACTATATTTTAAAGTAGACTACCGCGTGGCAGTGTTGACGGTGGCCTCGAAGACGATGTGCTCCTCCAATATCTGGCGGTCGACACGCATGGCAGCCATAGCAACCTCGTTCACGCGTGCAGCCGCATGCTACTCAACTCCATGTTATATTGCGTGTAAAATGACTATGGGCGGCGCTTAATTGGAGAAGGGGGGCAATGCTTTCGGTGGAAGGTGTCACTCCGTCGTTCGGGGCATGTGGGACGGGAAAGGAGGAGGATGGTGTGAGTGGGCTGTGGATTACCTGGCCATATCGACGAGGCCGCACAACAAGAAGAAGGGTCGGTGGCGAGGAGGCCGTGCAACAAGAAGAAGGGTCGCCAGCGAGGAGGCAGCGCTGCAAGAAGAAGGGTCGCCGGCGAGGAGGCTGAGCTACCAGTAAGCAGCAGTGAAGGTTTGAACTTGCTAAGCAAGGAGGAATAGTGGAAATGTTTCTTTTGGTAGGAGGGAGGGGGCGGGGAGATAGATATTTCTGCAGTTGCCAAAAATTTCGCTTGGTGCCGTGAGAAACTAGCGTGCAAGTATGGTTCAAGCGGGCGCGGTGGACTGTAGACGATGAAGCTTCCTGCGTAAGCCAGACAAGACGGTGCACAAGATATTTTATATCGCATCCCACACGATTCTTTCCAGTAAACGGTTTGTGGTATACCTGATTTTTTCATTATGTTTTGAAAGACAAAATGGTGTTACAGAGGGAAAGGATGGTGTTTGAATTGCTAGAACATTTACGTATAGTGAACATGCAACTAGTAAATGAGTGTCGTGTTTAAATTTGGAATAATTCCGGGTTCATTTCGCATTTTTATGCATTAATTGAGTTTCTGGGCATTTAATGTGCATAATTCAAATTTGAACTACAGGCACATGCTCCAATGCACCAAAGTTTGCTAGAAAATCACATGTGAGTCTTTGGGTGAATTTATAGGTCCCATGCAAGAAATGGGAATAAAATTCAAACATCTGGGTGACGTGGCTTGGCCATAATGATTGAGAAACTTGGTTTTTTAATTCCTGTAAATCCAAAACATGGCTGAAAATCATGAAACTTGGCATGGTGTCATGACATGGCACCAACATGCTGTAGTATTTTTTTTGCCGAATTGGGACAAGCTTTGGTGTAAGCTTCTTGCAAACCGGAGCTTCCCTCAAGATGGCTCTTGGTTCCTAGAGGGAACGTATCACCTTCGTGTGCGAAACGACATACATACATTGCCTTCTCCCGCCTTAATTTTTGTACACTGGCAGATTAGACCAAATAGAAGTATCGTGCTAAATTTTGGAATTATTCCGTGTTTGTTTGGCCTTTTTATACATTAATTAAGTTTCTGGGAATTTAATGTGCATAATTCAAATTTGAACTACAAGCACATGCTCCAGTGCACCAACATTGTTTGAAAAATCACATGTGTGTCCTTGGGTGAATTTCTAGGTGTTGGGGAACGCAGTAATTTCACAAACAAATCCTACGCACATGTGAGATCCATCTAGGTGATGCATAGCAATGAGAGGGGAGAGTATTGTCCATGTACCCTCGTAGACCGTAAGCGAAAGTGTTATGACAAGGCGGTTGATGTAGTCGTACCTCTTCATGATCCGACCGATCCTAGCACCGAAGGTACGACACCTCCGTGATCTGCACACATTTAGCTCGGTGACGTCCCACAAACTCTAGATCCAGCTGAGGTCGAGAGAGAGTTTCATCAGCACGACGGCATGATGACGGTTATGATGAAGTTACTGACGCAAGGCTTCGCCTAAGCACTACAACAATATGACCCAGGTTGAAATCTACGGAGGGGGCACCGCACATGTCTAAACAATCAACTTGTGTGTCTATGGGGTGCCCCCCTCAACCGTATATAAAGGAGGGGAGGAGGAGGAGGGCCGGCCACAAGGGGCGCGCCCAAAGGGGGGATTCCTACTCCTAGTAGGAGTAGCTTTCCCCCTTTCCTAGTCCAAGTAGGAGAAGAAAGAAGGAGATGAGAGGGAGAAGGAAAGAGGGGGCGCTGCCCCCTCCTTAGTCCAATTCGGACCAGCCCATGGGGGCGTGCGGCCTCCCCTTGTGTCCCTTCTCTCCTTTCCACTAAGGCCCAATACTTCCCCCGGCGAATTCCGTAACTCTGTGGTACTCTGAAAAATACCCGAACCACTTAGAACCTTTCTGATGTCTGAATATAGCCTTTCAATATATCGATCTTTACGTCTCGACCATTCAAGACTCCTCGTCATGTCCGTGATCTCATCCGGGACTCTGAACAAACTTTAGTCATCAAATCACATAACTAATAATACAAATCGTCATCGAACGTTAAGCGTGCGGACCCTACGGGTTCGAGAACTATGTAGACATGACCGAGACACATCTCCGGTCAATAACCTATAGTAGAACCTGGATGCTCATATTCCTCCTATGTATTCTACGAAGATCTTTATTGGTCAAACCGCACAGCAATATACGTTGTTCCCTTTGTCATCGGTATGTTACTTGCCCGAGATTCGATCGTCGGTATCATCATACCTAGTTCAATCTCATTACTGGCAAGTCTCTTTACTCATTCCGTAATGCATCATCCCGTAACTAACTCATTAGTCACATTGCTTGCAAGGCTTATAGTGATGTGCATTACCAAGAAGGCCCATAGATACTCGGAGTGACAAATCCTAATCTCGATCTATGCCAACTCAAAAAATACCATTAGAGACACCTGTAGAGCATATTTATAATCACCCAGTTACGTTGTGACATTTGATAGCACACTAAGTATTCCTCCGATATTCAGGAGTTGCATAATCTCATAGTCATAGGAACATGTATAAGTCATGAAGAAAGCAATAGCAATAAACTAAACGATCATAGTGCTAAGCTAACAGATGGGTCTTGTCCATCACATCATTCTCTAATGATGTGATCCCGTTCATCAAATGACAACGCATGTCTATGGCTAGGAAACTTAACCATCTTTGATTAACAAGCTAGTCTAGTAGAGGCATACCAGGGACACTCTATTTGTCTATGTATTCACACATGTACTAAGTTTTCGGTTAATACAATTCTAGCATGAATAATAAACATTTATCATGATATAAGGAAATATAAATAAAAACTTTATTACTGCCTCTAGGGCATATTTCCTTCAGTCTCCCACTTGCACTAAAGTCAATAATCTAGTTCACATCGCCATGTGATTTAACACCAATAGTTCACATCACCATGTGATTAACACCCATAGTTCACATCGCCATGTGACCAATACCCAAAGGGTTTAGTAGAGTCAATAATCTAGTTCACATCGCCATGTGATTAGCACCCAAAGAGTACTAAGGTGTGATCATGTTTTACTTGTGAGAGAAGTTTAGTCAACGGGTCTGCCATATTCAAATCCGTATGTATTTTGCAAATTTCTATGTCTACAATGCCCTGCACGAAGCTACTCTAGCTAATTGCTCCCACTTTCAATATGTATCTAGATCGAGACTTAGAGTCATCCAGATCGGTGTCAAATCTTACATCGACCTAACTCTTTACGACGAACTCTTTGTCACCTCCATAACCGAGAAACATTTCCTTATTCCACTAAGGATAATTTTGACTCGTGTCTAATGATTCACTCCTGGATCACTATTGTACCCTCTTGCCAAACTCATGGTGAGGTACATAATAGGTCTGGTACATAGCATAGCATACTTTATAGAACCTATGGCTGAGGCATAGGGGATGAATTTTCATTCTCTTTCTATTTTCTGTCGTGGTCGGGTTTTGAGTCTTTACTCAACTTCACACCTTGCAACACAGGAAAGAACTCCGTCTTTGACTGTTCCATTTTGAACTACTTCAAAATCTTGTCAAGGTATGTACTCATTAAAAATATATCAAGCATCTTGATCTATCTCCGTAGACCTTGATGTTGAGTATGTAAGCAACTTCACCAAGGTCTTTCTCTGAAAACTCCTTTCAAACACTCCTTTATGCTTTCCAGAACATTCTACATTATTTCCGATCAACAATATGACATTCACATATACTTATCAGAAATGTTGTAGTGCTCCCACTCACTTTCTTATAAATAAAGGCTTCACTGCAAGTCTGTATAAAACCATATGCTTTTATCACTTTATCAAAGCATATATTCCAACACTGAGATGCTTGCACCATTCCATAGATGGATCGTTGGAGCTTGCACACATTGTTTGCACCTTTAGGATTGACAAAACCTTCTTTTTGCATCATATACAACTCTTTTTTAAGAAATCCATTAAGGAATGTAGTTTTGACATCCATTTGCCAGATTTCATAAAATGTGGCAATTGCTAACATGATTCAGACAGACATTAAGCATCGATACGAGTGAGAAAATCTCATCGTAGTCAACATCTTGAATTTGTCAAAAACCCTTTTCGACAAGTCGAGCTTTGTAGATAATAACACTACTATCAAAGTTCATCTTCCTCTTGAAGATCCATTTATTCTCAATGGCTCGCCGATCATCGGGCAAGTCAATAAAAGTCCATACTTTGTCCTTATACATGGATCCCATCTCAACTTTCATGGCCTCGAGCCATTTCGCGGAATCTGGGCTCATCATCGCTTCCTCATAGTTCGTAGGTTCATCATGGTCTAGTAATATGGCTTGCAGAATAGGATTACCGTACCACTCTGGTGCGTAACATACTCTCGTTGACCTACGAGGTTCGGTAGTAACTTGATCTGAAGTTTCATGATCATCATCATTAACTTCCTCACTAATTGGTGTAGGCATCACTGGAACTGATTTTTGTGATGAACCATTTTCCAATTTGGGAGAAGTTACGACTACCTCATCAAGTTCTACTTTCCTCCCACTCCCTTCTTTTGAGAGAAACTCCTTCTCTAGAAAGGATCCATTCTTAGCAACATATAACTTGCCTTCGGATCTGTGATAGAAGGTGTACCCAATAGTTTCCTTTGGGTATCCTATGAAGACGCATTTCTCTGATTTGGCTTCGAGCTTATCAGGTTGAAACTTTTTCACATAAGCATCGCAACCCCAAATTTGAAGAAACGACAGCTTAGGTTCCTTTCCAAACCACAATTCATATGGTGTCGTGTCAACAGATTTAGATGGCGCCCTATTTAACGTGAATGCAGTTGTCTCTAATGCATAACCCCAAAACGATAGTAGTAATTCGGTAAGAGACATCATAAATCGCACCATATCTAATAAAGTACGGTTACGATGTTCGGACACACCATTATGCTATGGTGTTCAAGGTGGCATGAGTTTGTGAAACTATTCCACATTGTTTTAATTGAAGGCCAAACTCGTAACTCAAATATTCGCCTCCACGATCAGATCGTAGAAACTTTATTTTATTGTTAGGATGATTCTTTACTTCACTCTGAAATTCTTTGAACTTTTCAAATGTTTCAAACTTGTGTTTCATTAAGTAGATATACCCATATCTGCTCAAATCGTCTATGAAGGTCAGAAAATAACGATACCTGCCATGAGCCTCAACACTCATTGGACCGCACACATCAGTATGTATTATTTCCAACAAGACTGTTGCTCGCTCCATTGTTCCGAAGAATGGAGTCTTAGTCATCTTGCTCATGAGGCATGGTTCGCAAGCATCAAGTGATTCATAATCAAGTGATTCCAAAAGTCCATCAGCATGGAGTTTCTTCATGCGCTTTACACCAACATGACCTAAACAGCAGTGCCACATATAAGTTGCACTATCATTATTAACTTTGCGTCTTTTGGCTTCAATATTATGAATATGTGTATCACTATGATCGAGATTCAATAAACCATTTATATTGAGTGTATGACCATAGAAGGTTTTATTCATGTAAATAGAACATCACTTATTCTTTGACTTAAATGAATAACCGTATTGCAATAAAGATGATCCAATCATATTCATGCTCAATGCAAACACCAAATAACATTTATATTAGGTTCAACACTAATCCCGAAGGTAAAGGGAGTGTGCGATGGTGATCTTATCATCCTTGGAATCATTTCCAACACACATCGTCACCTCGCCCTTTACTAGTCTCTGTTTATTTTGCAACTCTTGTTTCGAGTTACTACTCTTAGCAACTGAACCAGTATCAAATACCACGGGGTTGCTATAAACACTAGTAAAGTACACATCAATAACATGTATATCAAATATACCTTTGTTCACTTTGCCATCTTTCTTATCCACCAAGTATTTGGGGTAGTTCCGCTTCCAGTGACCATTCCCTTTGCAGTAGAAGCACTCAGTTTCAGTCTTAGGTCTAGCTTTGGGTTTCTTCATGGGAGTGGAAACTTGCTTGCCATTCTTTCTTGAAGTCCCCTTTCTTTTCCTTTGCCCCTTTTCTTGAAATTAGTGGTCTTCTTAACCATCAACACTTGATGCTCTTTCTTGATTTCTACCTTCGCTGATTTTATCATCGCGAAGAGCTCGAGAATCATTTTCGTCATTCCTTGCATATTATAGTTCATCACGAAGTTCCAGTAACTTGGTGATAGTAACTAGAGAACTTTGTCAACCACTATTTTATCTGGAAGATTAACTCCCACTTGATTCAAGTGATTGTAGTACTCAGACAATCTGAGCACATGCTCACTGGTTGAGCTATTCTCCTCCATCTTGTAGGCAAAGTACTTGTCAGAGGTCTCATACCTCTCGACTCGGGCATGAGTCTGTAATACCAATTTCAACTCTTGGAACATATTATATGCTCTGTGGCATTCAAAATGTTTTTGAAGTCCCGGTTCTAAGTCGTAAAGCATGGCGCACTAAACTATCAAGTAGTTATCATACCAAGCTTGCCAAATGTTCATAACGTCTGCATCTGCTCCTGCAATAGGTCTGTTACCTAGCGGTGCATCAAGGACATAATTCTTCTATGCAGCAATGAGGATAATTCTCAGATCACGGATCCAGTCCACATCATTGCTACTATCATCTTTCAACATAGTTCTTCTCTAGGAACATATCAAAAATAAACGGGGAGCTACATCGCGAGCTATTGATCTACAACATAGTTATGCAAATACTATCAGGACTAAGTTCGTGATAAATTAAAGTTCAATTAATCATATTACTTAAGAACTCCCACTTAGATAGACATCCCTCTAGTCATCTAAATGATCACGTGATCCAAATCAACTAAACCATGTCCAATCATCACATGAGATGGAGTAGCTTTCAATGGTGAACATCACTATGTAGATCATATCTACTATATGATTCACGTTCGACCTTTCGGCCTTAGTGTTCCGAGGCCATATCTGCATATGCTAGGCTCGTCAAGTTTAACCCGAGTATGTTGCATGTGCAAAACTGGCGTGCACCCCTTGTATGTGAACGTAGAGCTTATCACACCTGATCATCATGTGGCATCTTAGCACGAAGAACTGTCGCAACAGTGCATACTCAGGGAGAACACTTATACCTTGAAATTTTAGTAAGGGATCATCTCATAATGGTATCATCGTACTAAGCAAAATAAGATACATAAAAGATAAACATCACATGCAATCAAAATATGTGACATGATATGGCCATCTTCATCTTGTGCCTTTGATTCCATCTCCAAAGTACCGTCATGATCTCTATCGTTATCGTCATGACACCATGATCTCCATCATCTTGATCTTTATCAACGTGTCATCACATGGTCGTCTCGCCAACTATTTCTTTTGCAACTATTGCTATCGCATAGCGATAAAGTAAAGCAATTATATGGCGCTTGCATCTTATGCAATAAAGAGACAACCATAAGGCTCCTTTGAGTTGCCGATAACTTTCACAAAACATGATCATCTCATACGACAATTTATATCTCATCACGTCTTGACCATATCACATCACAACATGCCCTGCAAAAACAAGTTAGACGTCCTCTACTTTGTTGTTGCAAGTTTTACGTGGCTGCTACGGGCTTATCAAGAACCGTCCTTACCCACGGCATAAAAACCACAACGCGGTATAGTGATTGCTTTTTGATCTTCAGAAAGAACCCAGTTCATTGAATCCGATTCAACTAAAGTTGGAGAAACGGACACCCGCCAGCCACCTGTGTGCAAAGCACGTGGTAGAACCAGTCGCATGAAGGCGGTCATGTAATGTCGGTCCGGGCCGGTTCATCCAACAATACCACCGAATCAAGAAACAACTAGTGACGACAAGCAATATGTATATAGCCACGTCCACAACTCCTTTATGTTCTACTCATGCATATAACATCTACGCATAGACCTGGCTCTGATACCACTGTTGGGGAACGCAGTAATTTCAAAAAAAAATCCTACGCACACGCAAGATCCATCTAAGTGATGCATAGCAATGAGAGGGGAGAGTATTGTCCATGTACCCTCGTAGACCGTAAGAGGAAGCATTATGACAACGCGGTTGATGTAGTCATACGTCTTCAAGATCCGACCGATCCTAGCACCGAAGGTACGACACCTCCGCAATCTAAACACGTTCAGATCGGTGACGTCCCACGAACTCTAGATCCAGCTGAGGTCAAGGGAGAGTTTCGTCAGCACGAAGGCATGATGACAGTGATGATGAAGTTACCGACGCAGGGCTTCGCCTAAGCACTACAACAATATGACCGAGGTGGAAATCTATGGAGTGGGGCACCGCACACGGCTAAACAATCAACGTGTGTGTCTATGGGGTGCCCCCTCCCCCGTGTATAAAGGAGGGGAGGAGGAGGAGGAGGGCCGACCGCAAGGGGCGCGCCCATAGGGGGGATTCCTACTCCTAGTAGGAGTATGTTTCCCCCTTTCCTAGTCCAAGTAGGAGAAGAAGGAAGGAGAGGAGAGGGAGAAGGAAAGAGGGGGGCGCTGCCCCCTCCCTAGTCCAATTCGGACCAGCCCATGGGGGGCGGCCTCCTCTTGTGTCCCTTCTCTCCTTTCCACTAAGGCCCATGAAGGCCCAATACTTCCACCGACGAATTCCCGTAACTCTCTGATACTCCAAAAAATACCCGGACCACTCAGAACAATTTTGATGTCTGAATATAGCCTTCCAATATATCGATCTTTACATATCAAACATTTAGAGACTCCTCGTCATGTCTGTGATCTCATCCGGGACTCCGAACAAACTTCGGTCATCAAATCACATAACTCATAATACAAATCATCAACGAATGTTAAGAGTGCGGACCCTACGGGTTCGAGAACTATGTAGACATGACCGAGACACATCTTTGGTCAATAACCAATAGCGGAACCTGGATGCTCATATTGGCTCCTACATATTCTACAAAGATCTTTATTGGTCAAACCGCACAACAATATACATTGTTCCCTTTGTCATCGGTATGTTACTTGCCCGAGATTCGATCGTCGGTCTCATCATACCTAGTTCAATCTCGTTACCGGCAAGTCTCTTTACTCGTTCCGTAATGCATCATACCGTAACTAACTCATTAGTCACATTGCTTGCAAGGCTTATAGTGATGTGCATTATCGAGAAGGCCCAGAGATACCTCTCCGACAATCGGAGTGACAAATCCTAATCTCGATCTATGCCAACTCAACAAATACCATAGGAGACACCTATAGAGCATCTTTATAATCACCCAGTTACATTGTGATGTTTGATAGAACACTAAATCTTCCTCCGGTATTCGGGAGTTGCATAATCTCATAGTCATAGGAACATGTATAAGTCATGAAGAAAGCAATAGCAATAGCAATAAACTAAACGATAATAGTGCTAAGCTAAATGGATGGGTCTTGTCCATCACATCATTCTCTAATGATGTGATCCCGTTCATCAAATGACAACACATGTCTATGGCTAGGAAACTTAACCATCTTTGATTAACAAGCTAGTCTAGTAGAGGCATACTAGGGACACTCTGTTTGTCTATGTATTCACACATGTACTAAGTTTCCGGTTAATACAATTCTAGCATGAATAATAAAAATTTATCATGATATAAGGAAATATAAATAAAAACTTTATTATTGCCTCTAGGGCATATTTCCTTCACTAGGTCCCATGCAAGAGAGGGGAGTGAAATTCAAACATCTGGGCATCATGGCTCAGCTGGAAATATTGAGAAACTTGGTTTTTTAATTCCTGTAAATCCAAAACACGCCTGAAAATCATGAAACTTGCATGGTGTCATGACATGGCACCAACATGCTGTGGTAATTTTTTTGGCCGAATTGGGACAAGCTTTGGTGTAAGCTTCTTGCAAACCAGAGCTTCCCTCAAGAAGGCTCGTGGTTCCGAGAGGGAACGTGTCATCTCCGTGTGCGAAACAACATACGTACACTGCTTTCTCCCGCCTTAATTTTTTTACACATGCATATTAGACCAAATAGAAGTATTGTGCTAAATTTTGGAATCATTCTGGTTTCATTTGGCCTTTTTATACATTAATTGAGTTTCTGTGCATTTAATGTGCATAATTCAAATTTGAACTGCAAGCACATGGTCCAGTGCATCAAAGTTGTTTGAAAAATCACATGTGTGTCCTTGGGTGAGTTTCTAGGTCACATGCAAGAGATGGGAGTAAAATTCAAACATCTGGGCGTCGTGGCTCGGCTGGAAAGATTGAGAAACTTGGTTTTTTAATTCCTGTAAATCCAAAACAGGCCTGAAAATCATGAAACTTGGCATGGTGTCATGACATGGCACCAACATGCTGCGGTATTTTTTTGCCAAATTGGGACAAGCTTTGGTGTAAGCTTCTTGCAAACCGGAGCTTCCCTCAAGAAGGATCGTGGTTTGAGAGGGAACGTGTCACCTCCGTGTGCGAAACGACATACATACACTGCCTTCTCCCGCCTTAATTTTTTTACACTGGCAGATTAGACCAAATAGAAGTACCGTGCTAAATTTTGGAATTATTCCAGGTTTGTTTGGCCTTTTTTATACATTAATTGAGTTTCTGTGCATTTAATCTGCATAATTCAAATTTGAATTACAAGCACAGGCTCCAGTGCACCAAAGTTGTTTGAAAAATCACATGTGTGTCCTTGGGTGAATTTCTAGGTCCCAAGAAAGAGATGGGAGTGAAGTTCAACCATCTGGGTGTCATGGATCATCCAGAAAGATTGAGAAACTTGGTTTTTTAATTCCTGTAAATCCAAAATACGCCCGAAAATCATGAAACTTGGCATGGTGTCATGAAATGGCACCAACATGTTGCGGTAATTTTTTTTGCCGAATTGGGACAAGCTTTGGTGTAAGCTTCTTGCAAACCGGAGCTTCCCTCAAGAAGGATCGTGGTTCCGAGAGGGAACGTGTCACCTCTGTGTGCGAAACGACATACATACACTGCCTTCTCTCGCCTTAATTTTTTTACACAGGTAGATTAGACCAAATAGAAGTATCGTGCTAAATTTTGGAATTATTCCGGGTTTGTTTGGCATTTTTTATACATTAATTGAGATTCTGTGCATTTAATCTGCATAATTCAAATTTGAACTACAAGCACAGGCTCCAGTGCACCAAAGTTACTTGAAAAATCACATGTGTGTCCTTTGGTCAATTTCTAAGTCCCATGACAGAGATGGGAGTGAAAATCAAACAACTGGGTGTCGTGGCTCGACCGGAAAGATTGAGAAACTTGGTTTTTTAATTCCTGTATATCCAAAACACGCCTGAAAATCATGAAACTTGGCATGGTGTCATGACATGGCACCAACATGCTGCGGTAATTTTTTTGGCCGAATTGGGAGAAGCTTTGGTGTAAGCTTGTTGCAAACCGGATGTTCCCTCAAGAAGGCTCGTGGTTCTAAGAGAGAACGTGTCACCTCCGTGTGTGAAACGACATACGTACACTTCCTTCTCCCGCTTTAATTTTTTTACACTGGCAGATTAGACCAAATAGAAGTACTGTGCTAAATTTTGGAATTATTCCGGGTTCGTTTGGCCTTTTTATACATTAATTGAGTTTATGTGCATTTAATGTGCATAATTCAAATTTGAACTACAAGCACACGCTCCAGTGCACCAAAGTTTTTTGAAAAATCACATGTGTGTCCTTGGGTGAATTTCTAGGTCCCATGCAAGAGATGGGAGTGAAATTCAAACAGCTGGGCGTCGTGGCTCGGCCGAAAAGATTGAGAAACTTGGTTTTTTAATTCCTGTAAATCCAAAACACGCCTAAAAATCATGAAACTTGGCATTGTGTCATGACTTGGCACCAACATGCTGTAGTAATTTTTCTGTCCGATTTGCAAAGGCGCACACATTAACAATCAACAAAGTCATTTTGGAACAACTGCTGTCACGTTACAAATCGGAAACACAAGTATTATTGAAACCGTGGGCGTTCTACTTACCAATTATGTGCGGCCACGCGGCCCCTTTTTTATTGGTTAGGAGGTGCCGTGAGGGGTAGCTATTTGAGTACGGGAGGCGTGCTATCAGACCCCTGCGCGTGCTCATCGGGAGGAGAGCCCTTTGACCACTACCAGTCGCGCACCTCCCTCCCAACGTCTCCATTAATGGCGCCCGAGCACTTGTTCTACGGTGTGGCTATATGTCTCACTAGACTGAGATTTAAGAGAGAAAAATGAAAATCTGAAAAGAAAGTTTTGCACCGATCTTGATGTAAGATCCGACGGGCCTATATAGCATCGACTGCAACTTATAGCAAGCATGATGAATATAAGGACGATGATAGTGGATAATAATTGTCTTACATATTTAGAAACATAATTAAAAAATCCACATGCGGCAACGCCCGAAATACACAAGGGCAAAAGAAGAAGGAAGACAATGATCTGGCTCGCTGATCTCTACTTTCTTGATGTGTTGCTGCAGGCCACGGGAACTAGTCTCTGCGGCGAGCGGCGACGAGTTCTTTCTTGTCCTCTAGATGTTGCTTGAGAGCATCCACGGATTCTTCCACCAGCCTTTTGCGCTCGATGCGCAACATGTCATTCTCGTCCATAAGTTTCTCGACGATGATGCCGGTCCTCTACAACAAGGCAGTGGTCTGCTCCACACTTCTGATGATGTTTGCCCTCAGCAGGTCGCGCTCGGCCCGGAGCTTCGCATTGCTCTCATTTAGTTACCGGATGACATCGGTAGACTCTTCGAACGAGGTTTTCAGGTCATCCTGCAACCTCGCCCACCTGGAGATCTGATCCATCTGCCTAAGGAAGAGGGCACGCATGCGCCTGTAAGAGTCCTCGCCTACCCACGAGACATTTTACTAGGCTGCTGCGGTGCGAGAGGACATCTCTGCTGCATTCACGGTGCGACGGGACATCTCTTCTGCTTCCGTGGCGCAACCGGACCAGTTTGCTGCATCGACGGTGCAGCGGGACCTGTGTGCTGCTTTAGCGGCGCGGAGGGACCTCTCTGCTGCTACGGTCGGGCGGCGGGACATGTTGGCTACCTTCGCAGCGAGGCAGGACATCTCTCGTGCTTCCGCTTCCAGGCTCGCCTCTCCCTGGTGGCAATCTCTCGACCCAGAACTCACGCTGGCCATGGCGGACCCAAGGGAATGATGCTGAATGACTTGTTTGTTTTTGACTTTTTGTGGATGAGGAGTTGAGGAGGAATGTGCAGTCATCTTGGAGTAGTAGTATTTATAACCGAGTAGTAATACCCTCCTAGGTGGGAAACTGTTTAGGTTTTGATCGATGTGAGCAGGTTTGCAATTTGGAATGTGACGAGATGCATGCTCAAAATTTACTGACGGTTATAAGTGCGGCACTATTCCTGGAAGGCGTAACATGGGCACGTACGCCTTCTCGGCCGCGTACATGGCGTTTGCACCATAGGGTGCACTGGAATAGGCAATGTCAGCACATGTCTTGTTCCAACAACCGTGTGCGCTCGTTATTACCATCACGCATGCTTCTTTTAATTAGATTGTGTGTGCCCATCTAGCGCACACACGTTGATCTATCTAACTGTTTCAGTTTGTTGTGGCTAATCGCAAACAGTTCATCCATGTGAAGTGTATGCCATCAATCGCAGACACTTTGATCTACCTAACTCGTTTAGGTTCTATTGCCTAATAGCAAATAGTAAATCCTTCTAAAGCTTATGCCCTCAATCACACACACCTTGATCTGGATGACCGTTACTTTTGTGTTTCCTAATCACAAACAGTTCATCCGAGTGAACCATATGATGTACATCGCACACGCCTTCATCTGGCTGCCTGTTTCTTTTGTTCCTCCTCATCGCAAACAGTTAATTGAGCTGAACCGTATGCCCTGCATCACACACGCAACTAAAATCTGAACCGTGTTTGATGCATCCTCCATCTGAAACGTTTTGCACCTTTTTTGACAGGTTTTTACACCATCGTTTGCGATTATGGCATCGCACACAGTTTTGTTGAAGGGTCTCTGATTGTAGTGTCGCGTTAGCAGCATCCTACAGTAGTGATGGCCCATTTGGCTATGCGGCTGGTGGCATCCTGATTATTTATTATGTCATTGAGTGGTACTTTGGATGCCACCATGATCGAACACTCTTTAAAATAGTGACGCAGCTTTTAGATGACATAAAGACTGCATAAGCTATCTTCTGATAGTGAGGGTATCGGGATTTCCATGGTGTAAGGACCGCCGATACATAGTATACTGGTTTCTGGGTGGGGAATTTGTGTCCCTCTTCCTCTCGCTCGATGACGAGTACGATGCTCACTACTTGGTGAGTCGCGGATATATGGAGCAACATAGGCTCGCCAACACCAGGGGCGGCTAGGATTGGGTTGCCTGCTAACAAGGTTTCTATTTTTTCCAGTCCGGCTGTAGCTGCATCCGTCCATTCGAAGTGGTCGATGCGGGAAGTCGATAAAGTGGTAACGCCTTTTCTCCCAATCTGGAGATGAAGCGGCTCAAGGCTGCCACGCACCCAGCTAGTTTTTGGACCTGCTTTAGGTCTGTTGCCATGGCCAATTGTGACAAGGCTCAGATTTTGGCTGGGTTTGCTTCAATTCCTCTATTGGAAACAATGAACCTGAGCAATTTTCTGGCTGGAACGCCGAAAACACATTTTTTTTCAGATTAAGCCGTATGTCATATGTTCGGAGGTTGTCAAATGTGAGGCGGAGATCGTCCACCAACGATTTGATGTGTTTAGTCTTGATGACCACATCGTCCACATGTGCTTCCATCGTCTTGCTTATTTGATTTTTCCAAACATGTTTGAATCATGCGTTGGTAAGTGCCACCAGCGTTTTTAAGCCTGAAGGGCATAGTGTTGAAACAAAAAGGCTCGTACGGGGTAATAAATGTTGTTACGGCTTGGTTGGACTCATTCATATTAATATGATGGTATCCGGAGTAAGCATCGAGGAAACACAATGAGTCATGTCCCGCGGTTGCATCAATAATTTAGTCAATGCGGGGCAGCGGGAAAGGGTCCTTAGGGCAAGGTTTATTGAGATCTTTGAAATCAACACAAAGGCGCCATGATTTATCCTTCTTCGGCACCATGACCAAGTTGGCTAGCCAGTCCGGGTGCCTGATTTCCCTAATGTACCCGGCCTCGAGTAGTTTGGCTAGCTCCTCCCCCATAGCTTGTCGTTTGGGTTCGGAAAATCGCCGTAGCGTTTGCTTGACTGGTTTGAACCCCTTGATTATGTTAAGGCTATGTTCGGCCAGTCTGCGTGGGATCCCGGGCATGTCCGAAGGGTGCCAGGCAAAAATGTCCCAATTTTCGTGTAGGAACGCTCGTAGGGCGGCATCGACCATCGGGTCCAGCTGTGCTCCAACGGACGCTATTTTGTTAGGATCCGTCGGTTGCACTTGAAATTTAACTATTTCATCTGCTGGTTTAAAAGAGGTGGATTTTGGCCTCTTATCGAGGATCACATAGTCTTTGTCCACTATGGATCGCAGGGTGATTAGTTCTTCGGCCGCGAGGGCTTCAGATAGTGCCTCGAGGGCCAAGGATGCGGTTTTGTTTTCAGAGCGGAGTGCTATATCCGGATCACTAGTGATAGTGATTACTCCGTTGGGCCCTGGCATTTTAAGCTTCATGTACCCGTAATGGGGTATGGCTTGGAAGTGTGAGAAGGCGTCCCGCCCCAAAAGGGTGTGCTATCCACTGTTGAAGGGGGGCATGTGGAAGAGCAACTCTTCGGACCTGTAATTCTTAGGTGTGCCGAATACTACACCAAGTTTGATTTTCCCCAAGCATCGTGCTTCTCGACTGGGGATGATGCCTCGAAAGGTGCTACTGCTTTGCTCGATACTGGCCTTGTCAGTTTGCATTTTGTTGAGCGTGTCCCCATAGATGAGGTTAAGTCCGCTGCCGCCGTCCATGAGCACTTTGGTGAGTTGGGAGCCATCCAGAATTGGGTTTAAGACCAAGGCGACTGGTGCTTGGACTGATTGGGCCCTTGGTTCGTCGTCCATGGTGAAAGTTATGGAAGCATCATTCCAAGGGCTCATTGTGGTTACTTGGTTGATTTCCACGAGGTCGCGGAGCGCACTTTGCACCGATTGTTTGAAGAGAAGGCCTCGAAGACCGTAAAGACGTTAAGATCGTCATCCTCCAAAGAATGCTTCTCTGGAGTAATGTTGGTGAGGATAGCCTCACCGCTTTTAGCCACTTGCCGGAGTACCCAACATGCCCGCAGGCAGTGAGTTGGTTCGATACTCGGCATCGCATGTATCTCACAGGGTTTGTCGAGGAGTTCGTCAAGAACTATTTTGTGCCCCATGATGGGTTTGTTTTTCTTTCCAATGAGCTTATGATCGGATGCCTCATAGGGGTGTATCCGTTTTGCCCATGTGGTGGACCGCTTAAAGGCAGCAGGTTCCAACTGGGCTTTCTAGGCCTTCCATGTGCTTTCCATCACACAGTACTTCTGTACTAAGTGTGATAATTCTGTAAAGGTCTGTATGCGATGGCGGTTGAGGGCATTCAGAATTCCCTTGTTCGTACAATTACGACAAAAACCCAAAACTTCTGCATCGTCGTAGCAATCTTTGATCTTGTTTTTAATAAGGAGGAATCTGGCCCAGAAGAGATGGACCGTTTCCTGAGGTTGTTGCCATACATACATTTGGTCACATATGTCTGGAAGGCATGAATTACTTGGAGAGTATGGATTGTGGTGGGTGGGTGGGTTAAAACCCGAATCCTGACCCACGATTGAATCTGCAGCTTGAAAAATCTCCGAAGTCACCAGTTAGGGTCCAAAAAGATCCAAGTACTTTCCGGGCTCTATGTCTGACCCTGAGTTCAGAGGACGTGAAGTCTCATCCCGAGGGAGGGTGTCCGGCTCGAGGGGCTCGGAGATCCGAACATAGTTGGTCTTTAACTTTGGGGAAGAAGTGTTTTCGGCTCATTCCTCAACGACCACTACCAGATAGGTGATTGGCGGGGACTTGATTTCCCTCTAATCGGGTTTGACCCCAATCCGATCATAGTTTGTTGCAAGCCCCAGGGCAGCGATGCGATCTAGCAGCTCGTTCAAGGACGAGACAACTGTCGGATCCATATTTTCGGAGTGTTCGAGGCCGATGCGGAGGTGATGTTTGGCGATTGTGGGGGCGACGTTGGCTTAACGGCCGTGCGAGCGCCCATGGTGAAATCGGTGAGCTGGAGGACCTATCCTGAAGTTAGGTTCCTCCCAGAAGCGATATCATTATTGATGACAAGGCGAGCCATCGATCCTTCTATCGACAACACAATGGAACTCTCAATGAAAGCACCAATGTTGGTGTCAAAACCGACAGATCTCAGGTAGGGGGTCCCGAATTATGTGTCTGAGGATCGATGGTAACAAGAGACAAGTGGGACACAATGTTTACCCAGGTTCGGGCCCTCTTAATGGAGGTAAAACCCTACGTCCTGGTTGATTGTATTTGATGAGCATAGGGGTTACAAGAGTTGATCTACCTCGAGATCGTAATGGCTAAGCCCTAGCTGTCTAGCCTATGAGAATTCTGATAGCCTCTAGGGACTAAACCCCCCTAGTTTATATACACGCCGGAGGGACCTAGGGTTGTACAGAGTCGGTTTGTGGGGGGGGGGGAGGAAATAACATATCGGGACACTAATCTTGCCGTCCATGCATAGGGAAGTCCTACATGGACACGGGGGGAAAGCTTGTATCTTCATAGCCCATCAGTCCAGCCCATATCAAATAGCCCGGACACCCGAGGACCCCTTAATCCGGGACTCCCTCACTTTCCGCCTCGTCCCGGACCGGCTAGAAATGCCACGTGCCCTCCTTGAATCCCCTCGGCCTCCCCCACGCTCACCCATCCCCTCCATGTCTCTCTCTCTCTTGTGAACACCCCAGTGCAGTCGTCGCCATCATCGTCGTTGAACATGGCCACCGAGCTCCCCATGAGTCATTCCTGTGCCCCCGTGCTCCACCCCAACCCCACGCACCTCTCCGCCGACCAACACAAGGCCGGACAACCCGAGGACGATGCTGCGACCATTCTTCCCCGTCCACGGCCTCCAGATGCTGCCGTCCGATTCGTCGTCTCCGCCACCTCCCCGAGCCGACTGAGCTGCTCGACGACCTCCCTGTGAGCTCCTGTCCTGTTTCCCCCTCTCCCCACGGGCATTTGCTTCCCCTAACCGCGCTAACCACCGCAACCGTGAGCTCATGCCCCCACGATCGTCACTACCGTGGCTAGCAACCTCGCCTGACCCAACCGAGCACGTAGTTGTGCTCAGCGTGCTCCCAGGAGGCCATAGCACCACTTGCCTCGCTCTTCCGTACACCGTAGCCTTGACCCCGAGCTCACCCGAGCTCTAGCAGCCGCACAGCTCGACGTCGGCAGGGATTTCGGCCACCTCACAGCCTTCCGCGGGCTCCCCTAGATGCACGCGAGGATGAGCTTCCCTTTGGTTCCTTCAGCGCATCCAGTCGATGCCCGTAGCGCCATCCCAAGCAACACCAGTGAGCCACCACCGCAGGATTTCGTCACCGGTGGCTAAACGCCATTTGCTGACTTGGTGTCATTAGATTAGGTTAATCACGTGGTTTACCGACACCTATGCCGCTGACAGACCGGACCCACCCCCCAAATTAAACCTTGTTAATGTCTGCTTAGTTCAACACTAAACCTCGTGGGCCCATGCTATCAGTTTGACCTTGCTGATGTCAGCGTTGGCCTAGCCCACTGGTCAGCCTCTATTTCAGCCACTGTGTGACTGACGTGTGGACCCCGCACATCAGGTTTGACCAGGACCGGGTCAGTTGACCGCTGACATCACCCTGACGCAGTAATGCATTTTCTGGTTGTAGTCTATTTTAAAATAACCAGGAAATTTCAGAAAATAATATAAACTTCAAAAATTCTTAGAAATTCAACTATAACTCCAAATGAAATAATTTATATATGAAAAATGATCAAAAAATTTTAAAGAATTTGTTTATGGTATTCCCATGAATGTTTGAACAACTTAAATCTGCTGTATATGAAAATTTGAATAAATGGCATTTGAAATGTCTTATGTGGAGTTTGAATTTGAACCTTGGGTTCAAACTAGCTTCATTTAAATCACTATTAGTTGCATTAGCTCAATCAACAACATGTTGCCATCTCATGACCATGCATCATATTGTCGCATTGCATTGATTGTGTTCCTTCTTAGTTTGCCGGTGCTTGTCCGCACTCGATAGTAGATGTTTCCGACGTTGAGACCATTGACACTTATGAAGTGCAGTTCTATCTTCAGAAGTGCCAGGCAAGAAAACCCCCATTGAGCATTTTGATACAATCCCACTCTCTCTCTTTCTCTCTTTTACTGCATTAGGACAACATCGATTCAACTGTTACATGTTGCGGTAGTTGAACCCCATTCCTTTGCATGATCTGTCTTTGACACAGTAAATAGTTGAAACCCACTAGCATGAGTAGGAGTTGTTTGAGCCATGATGTGCCCACTCATCCATGCTTGCTTGTCATGCCTGCTATTGCTTAGAGTTTTGTCAGGTCTGATTCATCGGGGATGAATTCGAATGTGGTGAACATGTCCTAGGGTTTAGAGCTAAGTGTGTGAATACGATTTGGTAAAGGTAGCGATGAGAGGCCATGTAGGAGTACATGGTGGGTTGTCTCATTGGGACTGTCCTCAGGAACTGAGTTCCATGTTTGTGATCCAAGACAGTTGCTACAACACATTGGGCTCCGGGCACTCCAAGCTCTCTCGACTTATTAATCGCTTTGATCTCTGTCCTGGAGTTGCAACTAGTTTCTGGCGTTTGTAGGTTGTGTTAGTAGTCTACCAAGTGGCACCCGGTACAGGTGGGCTTGGGACGAACTAGGCACCGTGGCCCGGTGTACCAAGTGGCACCCATTTGGTGGGCTTGGGAACCCTGCACACATCGTTTGCGGCTGTAGTGGAAACCCCGGCCGGATTTCCTTGCAGATGGAACCCAAATAGGCGATAAACCTGGACTCGAGTCTTGCGTGGTTAGTCTAGTCATGGTCGACACCCTTGCCAAGCTTCCGCTTGAAGGTTGTCGAGATACGTGATGTGTACATGGCGGTAAGTACACCCCTGCAGGGTAATATGATCTATTCGAATAGTCGCGTCCAAAGATAAGGACCACTTGGAACGCTTACATTGTTCATAGACAAGTTGAAGTGGATACTCTAAAATACGCAAGATAAGTGTGAGTGCTATGGATGGCCTTCTTGTAGGGAGACGGGAGCGGATCCATAGTGGTGTATTGATATGGTGAATATGTGGACTCGTGCGGGCCACCTCAAAAGAGTTACTAGCAGTCATAGTACAGGATAGCCACTAAGTCAAAGCTGGCTTGCTGCAGTTAAACTGCACCACCCCTTTGTTGACACTGATGCATATGTAGCTAGTTCTGATGTAAGTCTTGTTGGGTACATTTGTACTCACATTTGCTTAATTTATGTTTTGCAGAGATACTTCGGTCTCCCTAGTAGTTCCGCGTGGACTTCGTCGTTTAGCTTGTTACCTCAGCTATGATCTTGTACCCTTGGGAGTGTCTTGTAGATAGTTAGGCTCTAAAGTCTTCTTCCTTTTCAGATGTCTATACCCAGACATGTTTATGCTTCCGTTACCTGTATGCTCTGTATGTTGGGTCATGTGGCCCATGATTGTAATTCTTACTATGTATGACTCTTGGAAGCCTTCTGAATAAATACTTTGAGTCGTAGAGTTTTGTTGTGATGCCATGTTGTATTTGCACATATCAAGCATATTGTGTGTATGATTTTGAAATGCTTGGTATGTGTGGGATCGTACAATCTAGTTGTTTATTCTTGGTGTCCTCTCTTATGGGGAAATGTCTCCTAGTGCTTCCACTGAGCGGTGGTAGCCTGCTACTGCTCCGAAACACGTGGGATGATGGACATGTGTCCTTCTTTGCTCCTGTGTCTGTCCCTTCGGGGAAATGTCATCCGTTGTTCCTTTAAGTCCTTGTAGCTTGCTATGACTTCGGTTCATACATTGATGACTGACATGTGCATTGCTGGGTCATGTATACATGTCCCTGTAAGTTAGTGCCACCTTGGGTTTACGACTAGTCATGTCGGCCCGGGTTCTCTGTCATATGGATGCTAGCGACACTATCATATACGTGAGCAAAAAGGCGCAAACGGTCCCAGGCCAGGTAAGGTGGCACCCATGGGGATACCGTGCATGAGGCCGCAAAGTGATATGATGTGTTACATGCTAGATCCATGTGACTTAGGATCGGGGTCCTGACAGGGAGGCCACTGAGGTGGTCACGACCCAACTGGGCGCGCCTGGGGGCCCAGGCGCGCCCTGGTGGGTTTTCCTCCCTTGGGGCACCCCCAGGTGCTTCTTCGGGCCATTGGGTGTCTTCTGGTCCATAAAAAATCCACAAAAAGTATCGTTGCATTTGGACTCCCTTTGGTATTGATTTCCTGCGATGTAAAAAACAAGCAGAAAACAGGAATTGACACTGGGCACTATGTCGACCGGTTAGTACGAAAAAATGATACAAAATGATTGTAAAATATCCAAGAACGATAATATAACAGCATGGAACAATCAAAAATTATAGATACATTGGAGACGTATCTGGTATCAATCCAGAATGAGATACACGCAAGTCTCCAATCTATGTACCTGGACAAACAATCAAAAACTTATACCCAACGCGATAAAGGGGTTATCAATCCCTTCACGGTCACTTGCAAGGATGAGATCTGAAAGAGATAGATATAAAAGATTGCTAGAACGTAAAACACAATAAAAGTAAATAAATTGCAGCAAGGCATTTTTGGGTTTTTTGGTTTATAGATCCGAAAATATATGATGAAAAATAGAACCAGGGGCCATAGGTTTCACTAGAGGCTTCTCTCTTAAAGGAAAATAATACGATGGGTGAACAAATTACTGTCGAGCAATTGATAGAAAAGTGCAAAGTTATGACGATATCCAAGGCAATGATTATGAATATAGGCATCACATCCGTGTCAAGTAGACCGACTCCTGCCTGCATCTATCTAAGGATAATAGAGTTGATGTAGATGCCCTCCGTGATCGAATGCCCCTCCGACAGGATGCCGAAAAAGGCCCCAAGATGGGATCTCGCAGAAATAGAGGCTTGTGCGGCGAAAAAGTATTTTCATGGACGCTTCTATTGGTTTGGGAATATTTTTGGATTTATAGCCCAAAGATTAGAGTTATATGAGTCCCATGGGGCCCACAAGCTAGGCCCCCCTAGGGCGCGCCCTGAGGGCTTGTGGAGCCCTTGGGACTCTTCTGACTTCCGCTCCAAGTCCTACATGTGTCTTCTGGTCCAAGAAAAATCTTCATAAAGTTTTATTCCATTTGGACCCTATTTGATATTCCTTTTCTATAAAACTCAAAAACAAGGAAAAAACATAAACTGGCACTGGGCTCTAGGTATAACTTAGTCCCAAAAATAATATAAAATAGCATAATAATGCATATAAAATATCCAAAACAGATAATATAATAGCATGGAACAATAACAAATTATAGACACGTTAGAGACGTATCAGTTACCTTTCAAAGATGTATGACTGCGATATTCTCTAATTTTTGTGAAAAGATGATTATTGAGCTTTTCATGGATGATTTCTCCATTTATGGGACTTCTTTTGACAATTGCTTAAGCAACCTTGACGGAGTTTTATAGAGATGTGAACAAACTAACCTTGTCTTGAATTGGGAGAAGTTCCACTTTATGGTTAATGAAGGTATTGTCTTGGGGCATAAAATTTTTGAACGAGGTATTGAAGTAGACAAAGCTAAAGTTGATGCAATTGAAAAAATGCCATGTCCTAAAGATATTAAAGTTATAAGAAGTTTCCTTCATCATGTTGCTTTCTATAGGAGATTTATTAAAGACTTCTCTAAAATTTCTAGGCCTCTTACCAATATCTTGCAAAAGGATGTTCCATTTATAATTGATGATGATTGTGTAGAAGCCTATGAAACACTTAAGAAAGCCTTAACTTCTGCACCTATTATTCAACCACCTGATTGAAACTTGCCTTATGAAATTATGTGTGATGCTAGTGATTATGTTGTTGGTGTTGTTCTAGGACAAAGAGTTGATAAGAAATTAAATGTTATCCATTATGCTAGTAAAACTCTAGACAATGCTCAAAGGAATTATGCTACTACTGAGAAAGAATTTTTAGAAATTGTGTTTGCATGTGACAAAGATCTTACATAGTTGATTCTAAGGTAATTGTTCACACCGACCATGCTGTTATTAAATATTTTATGGAAAAGAAAGATGTTAAACCTAGACTCATTAGGTGGGTTCTATTGGTACAAAAAATTGACCTGCATATTACTCATAGGAAGGGAGCTGAGAATCCCGTAGCTGATAACTTGTCTAGGTTGGAAAATATTCTTGATGACCCACTACCTATTGATGATATTTTTCTTGATGAACAACTAGATGTTATAAATTCTTCTCTTAATACTCCTTGGTATGCAGACTATGCTAATTACATTATTGCTAAATTTGCACCACCTAGTTTCACATACCAACAAAAGAAAATATTCTTCTTTGAGTTAAGACATTACTTCTGGGATGACCCGCATCTTTATAAAGAAGGAGTAGATGGTATTATTAGATGTTGTATACCTAAGCATGAACATGAATAAATCCTAGGGAAGTGTCATTCTGAGGCTTACGGAGGACACCATGCTGGAGATAGAACCACACACAAGGTATTACAATCTGATTTTTATTGGCCTACTCTATTCAAGGATGCTCGTAAGTTAGTATTATCTTGTGATGAATGTCAAAGAAATGGTAATATTGGTAGATGGTAGGAAATCCCTATGAATTATTCACTTATTATTGAACCATTTGATGTTTGGGGATTTGATTATATGGTACCATTTCCTTCCTCTAATGGGTATACTCATATTCTAGTTGTTGTTGATTACATTAATAAGTGGGTAGAAGTTATTCCAAATAGTAGTGCCAATCATAACACTTCTATTAAAATGCTTAAAGAATTTATTTTCCCGAGGTTTGGAGTCACTAGATATTTAATGAACGATGGTGGTTCACATTTTATTCATGGTGCTTTCCATAAACTGCTTGCTAAATATGATGTTAACCATAGAATTGTATCTCCCTATAATCCTCAATCCAGTGGTCAAGTTGAATTGAGAAATAAAGTTAATTTTGCAAAAGACCATCAATCAATCTATACATAATTGGTCTAAGAAACTGGATGATGCATTATGGGCTTATAGAGCAACTTCTAAGAATCCTATCGGTATGTCTCCGTATACAATGGTTTATGGAAAAGCATGTCATTTACCTCTTGAATTAGAACATAAAGCATACTGGGCAATCAAGGAACTTCATTATTATTTTAAACTTGCAAGTGAGAAGAGGCTATTTGATATTAGCTTGTTAGATGAATGGAGAACCCAAGCTTATGAAAATGCCAAGTTGTTTAAAGAAAAAGTTAAAAGATGGCATGATAAAAGAATTCAAAGACGGGAATTCAAAGTGGGTGAGTATGTTCTATTGTACATTTCTTGTTTCAGATTTTTTGTAGGAAAACTTCTCTCTAAATGGGAAGGATCGTATATCATCGAATAAGTTTACCATTCTGGAGCTATTAAGATGAACAACTCTGAAGGCACTAATCCGAAAGTGGTGAATGGACAAAGAATTAAGAATTATATCTTAGGTACACCTATTAATGTTGAAACTAACATTATTCAAACTATGACACCGGAGGAACAAATAAGAGAGACCTTCTAGAACACTCTAGAACCCTAAAAAGGAATAGATATGTGATACGGTAAGTAAACCGACTCCAAAAATTCTATAAAAATACTTTTTGTTAGTTCTGGAATATTAGAAAAAATAAAAAAATAAGGAACACTCGAGGGGATCCATGAGGTGCACATGAGGCACCAAGGCACGCCCCGCCCCTGGGCGCACCCTGGTGGCTCGTGGGCCCCTTGTGAGCCTTCCCGACTCCATTTTCTTTTGGAATACTTGTTTTGCAAGATAAAAATTCTTTATACATACTCCCGGATCTTTTGACAACTGTATCACAGAAATATCCAATGTTCTTATTTCATGCTATTTTCTGACATATCTAGATTGCCATGGCTTCTCGGAGGCTCCACACCAAGCACCGGATCGTGCAACCCTCGTTGAGAAACGCCCATACAACGAGGTCTATTATGAGTGGTCGTCAGGATAGGAGGACACGGAAAGGAGGACAAGGTCAAAGAAGTTGTAGGAATCCAGACCCACGAGGGAGGGCAAGTCATGCCCATGGAGGAGACCATAGAGAAGGCAGATATCCTTCAACCCTTCTATGACCATCTCTCTCCATCTGAAATCGAAACCCTAAAGGTCTTTGAAACAATTTGCGCTCAGAATACATCTCTCACTCGTGAAGTTATTTTGTGGTAAGAGCAAAACATCGCCCTTCGGAGCATCAACCGTAAGCTGGAATATCTGCTAAAGCTAAAGAACAAGCTCACTACTTCATCACCACCATCACCACTGAAGAAAGAAACTTGAGTACGCAGGTATGGGCACTCCCCTTTGCTTGTGCAAAGCTTGGGGGAGGTGCCCCGGTATCATATCACCATCACTTTTGTTATCTTTACCTATTTTTAGTTTGATCCTTAGCTATTTTGTGATTTAGTTGAATAAAAGTTTAGTATGATCTATTTTCGAGTGCTAGTTTCTTCATTTATCTATCTATGTAATCATGTTGAGAGTTATATAATAAAGAGTAGTTTGAGTTTTTCTTCTTTTCTTTTATGTTTCAATCTTAGCAATGAAAACAATGGAAAGATCATATGCTAATCTTATGGGAAGTAATGACATTACATAAATAAAAGTGTAAGTGGTAAGATTTATTGAAAGTTAACAAACATAGCATTGGTCAATGATGCAATTCATGAAAGAATTAATAAGGGAAGAGAATATTCACATATAAATATACTATCTTGGACATCTTTTATGACTGTGAGCCCCCATTAAGTATTCTATGTCAAATTGTTGACGTTGGACAAGGAAGACAACGTAATGAGTTATGTTTTCTTATATTCTTATAGAAGTTATATTGTTATAGATCCTCCAACATGTGGTTCTTGCTCAATATCTTTGCTAGCCAAAAATCTGCACCAAGTAGAGATACTAGCACGCGTTGGTGCTATACAAATGATTTTTAACCCCTTTCCGCGACGGCATTTGGAACCATCACCAAGTGAGTGTGGGCGATAGGGGGGGTACTTCCAACATGACCCAGAAATCGTCGGGGATAGGCCCTTCTGGGATACAGGCTAGGGCCATGTGCGATCGGGCGAGGCATCGAAACCCAATCATTTCCATAGGTATGTACATCCCACACGGTGAATCCTAGAAAAACATTTCCGTAGGTATGTACATCCCACACGGTGAATCCCAGAAAAACATTTCCGTAGGTATGTACATCCCACACGGTGAATCCCGGAAAAACATTTTCGTAGGTATGTATATCACACACAGTCAATCCAAGGAATACATTTCCGTTCTTATGTACATCCCACATAGTCAATCCAGGGAAAACGTTTCCATTCGTATGTACATCCCACACAGTTTTATGTGTAGGCTCATGTGTGAAAGATGTAACTATCACACACGGTCTGCCTTGGTTAACTGTTTGCTTTTATCAACTACATCACACATGATTTGATGAAAAAGAAAACTGTGTGGCATTGGGCTATCCATCGCAAGCGCTTTTACTACTAGAACCGTTTGCAAAGGTCCATGACACATTTAGCAGGTTTATTAGTTTACATTTAATAATTCCAGTATTACGCAAATTCACATTTCATATCGAACAGGTGTTTGCCAATTTCATATCAGGAACATAAATATATTATAACATCACACTGCGATAGCTACATGAAAACAACACAGTACAACATATAGCTAGTTCAACTTCATAAGAACAATATATTCATTTCCCTAATCGAGATCATCCAGGCTCGTCTTATCCACCTCTGCTTTCAGTTCAGTAAGAACTTGTTTTGCACTGGCCAACTGGGAAAGTGCCCCCTCCTTCGCCAACACCATCTTAGCAAAGTCTGATTTAAAAAATCTAAGCTCATTCTCCACCTTCCTCTTTTGTCCCGCATCTTCAAATATTCTTCAGCGTTGACAACAGTTTCTCTAAGCCTATGTCTATTCTCTTCCTCATACATGCTCCAGAGCTTCGCTAGGCACATCTTCAAAGACCGTGGCCACTCTTGATCAACCCACTCCAGGTAAGAACACTTCGGTTCATCCTATAATATTTAAAACTAGATCAGTAACAATTGTAGGGGAAATGGGTTTATAGCAACATAGAAAATCACCAATCTTATTTTGAAAAACTGAAGAAACATGTTAATTATAACATATCTTCTCAAAAAGATCAATGTGCAAATCAATTAATTGCTACTCAGACAACAACCAAATTCTAGAACATCAGAAGCTATAATTAACTACAACAACGCTACAAGTTCTTACTCATGTACAATAAATAAAAATTGAACATTTTATGAGGAAGGTAAATATAACTGCAACAGCATAGTGACAGTGTTTGGATGGCAGCAAATTGATACTAACAGGTGTGTACATGCACAAATTTAGTAACATAGAACAAATAGCACTAAGGCCGTCCACTATGCATGCCAAAAGTAGGGTAAAGACAACTGTTGCTACATCTCGCACTGGTGCCCTCCAGTGGCGAGCCGATGCAGCGGAAAAAATCAGGGGCCCGGACTCCGGAGCACATAGTTGCTCTGATGTCCAGTTCCTTCGTGCCATAAGGACTTAGTATTTTACTGCTTGGTTGCCCGGATGTGTGGACCAAAGTTGGCCGCACAAACTGCTGAAGTGGTGCCAAATAATTTTCTAATGGCACCACTGATGAGATGGAAACAATTTAAGATACTAGGTACAAACTGTGACACTGTCTTAGGATGTGTTTGGTTGAAGGTGTGGTATGAATGGGTTGGGACCGTGACAGTGTCTCAATCACATCTAACAAATGATTTGTAACAACGAAAGAGGGTCTAACCTTCTCTGCACATGCCAGAAACTTCCTCCCACTATCCACAGATTCAAACGCAACTAGCTTCACACATGGAGATTGATGGTGACAACGAGCAGATAGATCTTCAGCCACCCCGCCCCATTCGTTGCCACTAATGGTCCTAGGGAGCTACAATAGGAAGAAATGACTCAAATAAACCATCGGGTAAAAATACTTAATTCCAAGTCATAGTCCGAGAGAGAGAAGAGAGGCATACCCGGGTGGTGAAGGAGTCATCACCGTAGGAGGAACCGCTGGAGAGGTCTTTGAAGAAGACCATGGCGACCCCGGTGGTAGGATGCGAGACGGCGAGAGTGAGGAAGCAGCTATAGCTTAGGAAGGAAGGAAGGAAGGAGGAAACCAGGGAAATGTGACTTCTAGTCGGGGAGAAAAGGGGTGGGGAAGGGGCCGGGGGTAGATATTTTGGCGGTAGGCCAAAATTTTGGAAATGTGGAGGGTAACTTTGCGCGCGGTGTCGCCAGACCATTCACTTTGAATGATTGTGTGCTTCGTTTGGACATTTTTATGAATTAATCGAGTTGTCAATGCATTTATGTGCATAATTCAAATTTGAACTACATGCACATGCTCTAATGCATATAAATTAGTTGAAAAATCAAATTTGTGCCCTCGGTTTCATGCTTAGGTCCCATGCAAGAAATGGGAAATGAATGTCAAACACCCTGCCACGGTCACTTGGCCGCAAACATTAAGATACCTGGTTTTTAAATTCTAGTGAATCCAAAGCTCGTCTGAAATTCATGAAACTTGGCATGCTATCATGGAGCGGCATCAACATGTTGTGGTAATTTTTTTGTCCCATTTGGGGCAGGTTTGGGGATATGCTTCTCACAAACCAGAGCTTCTCACAACAAGCCTGATGGTTTTGGTAGGAAACGTCCCACCTTTGGGGACGAAATGATATCCATTGCCTCTTATTGCATTCAAAAATTTTCTTGTGTCAACATAGAACAACAGGAGTGTTGTGTCAATTTTTGGGATTTTTCGGGGTTCGTTTGGCCATTTTTATGCATTAATTGAGTTTTCAATGCATTTATGTGCATAATTCAAATTTGAACTACATGCACATGCTCTAATGCACATAAATTGGTTGAAAATTCAAATATGTGTCATTGGTTGCATGCTTAGATCCCATGCAAGAAATGGGAATGAATGTCAAACACCCTGCCACGGTCACTCGGCCACAAACATTAAGATACCTGGTTTTTAAATTCTAGTAAATCCAAAGCTTGTCTGAAATTCATGAAACTTGGCATGCTATCATGGAGTGGCATCAACATGATGTGGTAAACTTTTTATCCCATTTGTGGCTGGTTTGGGGATATGCTTCTCACAAACCAGACATTCTCACAACAAGCCTGATGGTTTCGGTAGGGAACGTCCCACCTCTAGGGACGAAAGGATTTCCATTGCCTCTTATTGCTTTCAAAAAAATTCTTGTGTCAACATAGAACAACATGAGTGTTGTGTCAATTTTTGGGATTTTTCGGGGTTCGTTTGGACATTTTTATGCATTAACTGAGTTTTCAATGCATTTATGTGCATAATTCAAATTTGAACTACATGCACATGCTCTAATGCATATAAATTGGTTGAAAATTCAAATATGTGTCCTTGGTTGGATGCTTAGGTCCCATGCAAGAAATGTGAATGAATGTCAAACACCCTGCCACGGTCACTCGGCCGCAAACATTGAGATACCTGGTTTTTAAATTCTAGTAAATCCAAAGCTCGTCTGAAATTCTAGAAACTTGGCATGCTATCATGGAGCGGTATCAACATGCCGTGGTAAATTTTTTGTCCCATTTTTGGTAGGTTTTGGGATATGCTTCTCACAAACCAGAGCTTCTCACAGCAAGCCTGATGGTTTCGATAGGGAACGTCCCACCTTTGGGGCGAAATGATATCCATTGCCTCTTATTGCTTTCAAATTTTGTCTCGTATCAACATAGAACAACAGGAGTGTTGTGTCAATTTTTGGGATTTTTCAGGGTTCGTTTGGACATTTTTATGCATTAATTGAGTTTTCAATGCATTTATGTGTATAATTCAAATTTGAACTACATGCACATGCTCTAATGCATATAAATTGGTTGAAAAATCAAATCTGTGTCCTTGGGTGCCTGCTTAGGTCCCATGCAAGAAATGGGAATGAATGTCAAACACCTTGCCACGGTCAATCGGCCGCAAACATTGAGATACCTGGTTTTTAAATTCTAGTAAATCCAAAGCTCGTCCGAAACTCATGAAACTTGGCATGCTATCATGGAGCGGCATCAACATGCCGTCGTAATATTTTTGTCCCATTTGGGGCAGGTTTGGGGATATGCTTCTCACAAACCATAGCTTCTCAAGATATGCTTCTCACAAACCAGAGCTTCTCACAACAAGCGTGATGGTTTCGGTAGGGAATGTCCCACCTTTGGGGACGAAACGATATCCATTGCCTCTTATTGATTTCAAAAGAATTCTCGTGTCAACATAGAACAACAGGAGTGTTGTATCACTTTTTGGGATTTTCCGGGGTTCATTTGGACATTTTATGCATTAATTGAGTTTTTAATGCATTTATGTGCATAATTCAAATTTGAACTACATGCACATGCTCTAATGCATATAAATTGGTTGAAAAATCAAATATGTGTCCTTGGGTGCGTGCTTAGGTCCCATGCAAGAAATGGGAATGAATGAACACCCTGCCACGGTCACTCGGCCGCGAACATTGAGATACCTGGTTTTTAAATTCTAGTAAATCCAAAGCTCGTCCGAAATTCATGAAACTTGGCATGCTATCATGGAGCGGCATCAACATGTTGTGGTAAATTTTTTGTCCCATCTGGGGTAGGTTTGGGGATATGCTTCTCACAAACCAGAGCTTCTCACAACAAGCCTGATGGTTTCGGTAGGGAACGACCCACCTTTGGGGACGAAACGATATCCATTGCCTCTTATTGCTTTCAAAATTTTTCTCATGTAAACATAGAACAATAGGAGTGTTGTGTCAATTTTTGGGATTTTTGGGGTTCGTTTGGACATTTTTATGCATTAATTGAGTTTTCAATGCATTTATGTCAATAATTCAAATTTGAACTACATGCACATGCTCTAATGCATACAAATTGGTTGAAAAGTCAAATCTGTGTCCTTGGGTGCGTGCTTAGGTCCCATGCAAGAAATGGGAATGAATGTCAAACACCCTGCCACAGTCACTCGGCCGCAAACATTGAGATACCTGGTTTTTAAATTCTAGTAAATCCAAAGCTTGTCCGAAATTCATGAAACTTGGCATGCTATCATGGAGCGGCATCAACATGTCGGGGTAAATATTTTGTCCCATTTGGGGTAGGTTTGGGGATATGCTCCTCACAAACCAGAGCTTCTCACAACAAGCGTGATGGTTTTGGTACGGAACGTCCCACCTTTGGGGACGAAACGATATCCATTGCCTCTTATTGCTTTCAAAAAAATCTCGTGTCAACACAGAACAACAGGAGTGTTGTGTCAATTTTTGGGATTTTCTAGGGTGCGTTTGGACATTTTTATGCATTAATTGAGTTTCCAATGCATTTATGTGCATAATTAAAATTTGAACTATATGCACATGCTCTAATGCATATAAATTGGTTGAAAAATCAAATATGTGTCCTTGGGTGCATTGTTAGGTCCCAGGAAAGAAATGGGTATGAATTTCAAACACTAGGGCACCAATGATTGCTGGCAAAACATTGAGATACTTTGTTTTTAAATTCTAGTAAATCCAAAACTCGTCTAAAATTCATGAAACTTGGCATGCTTTCATGGAATGGCACCTGACATGCTGTAGTATTTTTCTTGTCCATTTTGAGAGAAGCCATACTCAAATAACAGCCAACAAAGGAATTTTGAAAAAATAGCTACCACTTAAATATCTCAAACGGTTGTATAATTCAAATCGTGTGCGTTCTGTTAACCATTCACGTGACACCACGTGTCTTCGTTTTAATGGCTATAGGAGGTGCCGTGCGGACAGCTGCTTGACCTTGATTGAACGTGAGGCGTGCGAGTGGTGTCCGGTGCGCAGGTTGACCGAGAGGCATGCAAGTTGTCCTCCAATGCGCAGGCTCACCGGGAAGCGTGTGAGCTGTAGGCTGTGTAGGCTCACTAGGAAGCGAGCCCTCTGACTTCCATGGCCGCTCGCCTTCCTCTGCACTAATGGCGCTCGAGCCACTGTTTAAGACGGGTGGCCTTACTGTTCATCTCCCATTCCCATCCCTCCCGTAGACCTCCACCAACGCCATGGCGCAGAATGATCATCTGCCACTAGTCTTCAAGTTTGGTGAAGTCGACTCCGAATTGGAGGAGATAGAAAATAAGGAGGAATGGGGCCTCATGGACATTGCCTAGAATGAGCTGGCCGCAGCGGTTGTTGCGCCCGCTCCCGTCCCAGCTCCCATCCTTACGCCCACGCCAACGACCATCCCCGTAGCATTAACGGGCTGGTCGCTGAGCACTATTGCAGAGCTGGAAGCCACCGACGTCAGCGAGGTCTCTGCGGACCCGCGTGAGCTCGTGTATATGCCAGCGCCAGTGCTCGTGCCGTGTCGTGTGCGCCCCTCCACCCACTGTGGCGCCGCCCCCCGTGCGTTTGGCTACACCCGCCGCGCTCGTGCCCCTGCCCGTGCACGCCCCTCCACCCACCGCGGTGCCGGCCCCTGTGTGTTTGGCTGCACCAACCACGCCCGTGCCCGCGCCAATGCACATGCCCCCTCAGCGGCATGGGACGCTGCCGTCGACCGCTACCTCTCAGCGGTGCTAGTTGTCATCCTCCCGTGCCCCGCCCGTCGAATGTGCGACGACATGATTTTTGATTTACAGGTGAAGAACATTTTGTGCTTCCTCGAAGACTTCAACAATGGCGTCCCGGAGGACGACAACGACGGCGTGGCACGCCGCCTCCGCCACCACCGGAAATAGTTTTTTGGGGTTTAATATTGTATCTTGAATTCTCAATCATATGAATATAAATTTGCAGTGTGACTGTGACGCCCAAAGACCGACGCTCCAGATGCCTTCCATGTTTTGCGTGTCAGCTCTGTTATTTATTTGTTTGTTGCTTTTCATCATGTCATCATCACATCATGCACATTGCACCAGCACTCCGTTGCCATCATGTTTTCAAAACTTGCAAACGTTCGGGTCTCCCAGTTCCTTCCGTTGTCCGTTCTGAGCCCAACCACACTTGCACACGCTCGCGACACGTCCGAAATATTATTTTATAAGTGGCCGGAAAATTTTCTCGAAATGGGATGAAAGTTGGCATGCGGTGTTGTTATGTTGTCAGTAGGCCGCCTGCCAAGTTTCATCACATTCGAAGTCCATTTGATGCCCCAACGGATAACCATAGCCGAAGTATAGTCGGTCTATGCGTCGGACGTTTTCGGTCTCCGGAAACCATGCCGGCCTGCATTTCTTCCCTCTCCTCTCAGTCCAACCCTCATACACAGCCCACCTAGCCCCCCTCCCTCCGACAGGTGCCATCGAATCGTGATCGAATGGCTGCGGAAGCCCCCGAATCCTCCTAACCTAGCCCCTCTATCTATATATAGACCTTCCCTTTCCAAAAATGGACACAACCCTACCCCCACCTACCTCCAGCCGCAGCCAACCCCGCCTTCCTCGTTTTTATCACCAAGCCACCCCGCCTCCGCCACTTGTCACCGGCCCAGAGGCTAGCACCGCCACCTGCCGTCGGCCCCGGCCAATCCCCTTGCTCCATATCGCCTACCTCGCCTCCCGCAGCCACTCACACGCCTCCACATCGCCCCTGCCACTCCCCACCACCCGGTCCCGCCAAAGCCCGTTCGTGGCCCGCCCTGGGCCGGATCGTGGCTGACTCCACCGCCGCTCATGCCCGAGCTCCCCGCTCCCGCGCCTCGCTCGCCCCGCTCAATCTGGATCGGAGGCGCCCGATCCCGACCTCCCCGGTGCCCGCGACCTTCCCGTCGGCTGTCGACCACGCCGAAGCGTGTTGCCGCCGCCTCACGTGAGCAGTGGCCCTGAGTGCCCGTTTTCCCCTCTCCCCCGTTCTCCCTCTCCCACTCACCGAAGCCCTCTCTCTCTGTCTCTCTCTCCTGTAGGTGATCGCGCCCCGCCACCCTAGATCGTCGTGCTCCATCGCCGTTGGCCGGATCCGCCACCGGGAGGGCGGATCTGCTCGTCCCCGCCGACCCTGGCCTCCGCTCTCGCTGTCCCCGCCGCCAAGCTCCTAGGGCCGCCACCCCTACCTTCCCTCGATCCCCTCTGGATCAAGGAGGACGACAGGCGTCGCCGACCACATGGGCTCCTGCAAAGGTCAGCCCAGCCGCGAGGCCCAACCTCCCTGAGGCCCAGCTCCTTCCACGTTCCGCGCGGCCCAGTCCGCAGACAGCGCCAGGCCTCCTCTGCTTCCAGTCGGGCCTCAGCCCATGGGTGAGCAGCCAAACAACTCCTCTCATGTGCTCCTATCGGGCCAGCCAGATTTGGCCCGTGTTGTTTTTTTCCTGACCTGCGATTTTGCTAATTATTCCAGAGACAACAGATTTATAGGAAACCCCTTCCATTTCATGCTTATAATAACTCAAGATTTGTGCATCAGATTAAAATAAGTTATATATGAAAAATGCTTAGTATTTTGTCTAGTTTCATAATTTCCAACTTTCATCCATGTTAAAATATTTAAAATGTTGTTTGCATTAAATTTGCATATTGCCATGTTAAAATGATTTAATTCATAACTAATTAACCGTAGCTCGGATTTAAATAAACTTTATATGCAAATGGGGTAGAAAAATGCCTAGTTTAACATGGTGCACTCATCTTGCATGTTTGAAAACTCTAAAATATGGTTTAGGACAGAACAATACCAAATTCATAAAATGCATATGGGGATTTTCCGGAATTGTTGTTTGTTATTTCTGGCCTCATTTTCTGGAATTGTTGTGTGTTTACCATGTTGCATGCTTCTTTCCGGTTTGCTTCTCTTGTTAGCTTCGGTTTCGTTTTGGAGTTGTGACGATTCGTTCAACTACGTCTGTTTGTCTTCTTCATGGACTCGTTCTTCTTCATTGCAGGATCTCAGGCAATATGACCATTACCCTCGATATCACATTTATCTTTTCTTGCTAGTTGTTCTTTCTATCGCTATGTCATGCTACCTACCCGTTGTTTATCATGCCTCCCATATTTCCATGTCAAGCCTCTAACCCACTTTCCTAGCAAACCATTGCTTGGCTATGTTACCGTTTTGCTCAGCCCCTCTTATAGCGTTGTTAGTTGCAGGTGAAGTTGAAGATTGCTCCATGTTGGAACATGTTTATGTTGGGATATCACAATATCTCTTATTTTAACAAATGCATCTATATACTTGGTAAAGGGTGGAAGGCTCGGCCTTATGCCTGGTGTTCTGTTCCACTCTTGTCGCCTTAGTTTCCATCATGCTGGTGTTATGTTCCTTGATTTTGTGTTCCTTATGCGGTTGGGGTTATGGGACCCCATGACAGTTTGCTTTGAATAAAACTCCTCCAGCAAGGCCCAACCTTGGTCTTACATTTTTCCTAACAACCTAAGTCTTTTCCCTTG
>NC_057797.1:222194302-222214965 GCF_018294505.1 Triticum aestivum
GCCAACCTGACGTCTGGCCCATCCGGTGTGCCCTGAGAATGAGACATGTGCAGCTCCTGTCGGGATTTGTCGGCACATTTGGGCGGTCTTGCTGGTCTTGTTTTACCATTGTCGAAATGCCTTGTAACCGGGTTTCCAAGACTGATCGGGTCTTTTTGGGAGAAGGAATATCCTTCGTTAATCGTGAGAGCTTGTAATGGGCTAAGTTGGGACACCCCTACAGGATATAAACTTTCGAGAGTCGTGCCCATGGTTATGTGGTAGATGGGAATTTGTTAATATCTGGTTGTAGAGAACTTGACACTTGACTTAATTAAAATGAATCAACGGTGTGTGTAGCCATGATGGTCTCTTCTCGGCGGAGTCCGGGAAGTGAACACAATTTGGGTTATGTTTGAACGTAAGTAGTTTCAGGATCACTTCTTGATCACTTCTAGCTTCACGACCATTGATTAGCTTCTCATATTACTCTTATTTGCATATGTTTAGCCACCATATTTGCTTAATGCTTGCTGCAACTCCACCTCATTACCTTATCCTACCCATAAGCTTAAATAGTCTTGATCTCGCGGATTTTGAGATTGCTGAGTCCTCGTGACTCGCAGATACTACCAAAACAGTTGCAGGTGCCGATGATACCAGTGCAGGTGATGCCACCGAACTCAAGTGGGAGTTCGACGAGGACCTTGGCCGTTACTACGTGTCATTTCCTAATGATCAGTAGTGGAGCCCAGTTGGGACGATCGGGGATCTAACATTTGTGGTTTATCTTCCTTTTCATTTGGATTCGACCGTAGTCGGTCTATGTGTGTATTTTGGATGATGTATGAATTATTTATGTATTGTGTGAAGTGGCGATTGTAAGCCAACTCTTTATCCCTTTCTTGTTCATTACATGGGATTGTGTGAAGATTACCCCTCTTGCGACAAAACCACTATGTGGTTATGCCTCTAAGTCGTGCCTCAACACGTGGGAGATATAGCCGCATCGTGGGTGTTACAAGTTGGTAATTAGAGCCATCCCCGACTTAGGAGCCCCCTGCTTGATCGAATCGCTGACGTTGTTGAGTCTAGAACAAAAATGTTTGAGTCTTAGGATTATATATATATATCGGAGAGTAGGATTCTTTTTACTCCTTGGTCCCTTCGTCGCTCTGGTGAGGCCTCCTGACATAGATGTTTTGACTTTCCTCTCCACGAATTTCATGAAAAAATTAGGATTACGCAGGTATCTTGGAATCGTTCCGATAGTCTTGTGACGAGAACATTGTTCTTGGTGCCTCCTGACATTTAGGGGTTGTGGCAGTGTCCCAGGGAGTTGAGCTCCGAGGTGTTGCTGTCACAATTTTATCGTTGAAGTTCTGGAATACCTGAGTTTGCCGACATTGAAAATTTCTTTTATGCAGTTGTTGGTGAGATAACCTCGACGCCACACAGTACTGGGGCGGGAGTTCGGGAGTATTTCCATAGCTTGTATAACGGATGCTTTTCCAAGGTTGAGGTACACGATTTCCAGAGTTTTTCTTGGTTATGTGTTGATGGATGGATACAGTTGGAGCGTAGGGCTTGTTAGTTGTGTGATATATATTGTGCCTCCCTGTATCCCCAACACCAGATTGCATAACCAGAAAGTTTCGGGAGTTTATAGGTGGGAATTCAAGTATCACGTAGGAATTCTTTCCAACAGACACATGGTACGATATGGGATCTATCATATGTTTTCTTCCGGCTTATTCTACAAGCCAAATTCTTTGTTTTGTTTTTAGTTGTGGTATTCGAGTTGCTTCAGAGTCAGGTGTTGATTCCATACATTTTCCAAGCGGTGTTCTCATATTTCTATGTGGATGCTAATCCTTCTTGCTTATCGAGATTGTCATGTCAATTCTTTTCCAACCAGTATGCTTCTCTTCAAGTTAATCCTATCCTTTCAATGTTTGCTAGATCAATTCTCAGTTCTTTGCAACAGTGTTCGTTTCATCCACCCCAAGTTGTCTTTGTTTTTCCTGCCCTCCCACCCCTTGTTTCTTCAAGGACTCAGATTTCTTAATCAAGTATCCATCTTATGGACTTGAAGTCTCTCCATTTTTGGGTCAATGTTCTTATCCGGTGGTTCTCAGGAAGATACTAACGGAGCTTCAAGTTTATTATTCTTCATTCTCTTTTCTTCTCCGGTGGATTCAATTCAAGCTTTGTCGATCATATCCTTTCCTCATTTCAAATGTTTTCTCATGCTGCTGCACCTCTTAATCATCCACTTCTCGCCATTCATTTATTCTAGAGTATTGAAGATATCTCAGGAGATTCGTGTTTTCATTCCTATCCATTCAAGCTATCTCGTGGTTGTTATCTCATTCAAGCCATTTAATTCAACCGGTACAATCTCTCTTTTCAAGCAATCTTTTCAATGGTGTTTCTTTTGAGTGGGCCCTAACCCATAGGTCTTTTCCCAGGATCTTACATGACTCTTCTATTTTCCCGAAGTTACTATCAAATTCTTCTCCAAGTTTGACGTAAGAATGAATTATCATCAGTCATATGCATTTCTCCAAGATCTTTCAAATTCTTTCCATCGTTGGCTCAACCTCTTCGCTTTTGATTCTCCCGGAGTGTCTAAACAATTCTTGGTGGTGTTTCTCGAAGTCATTCTCGGATTTTGAAGACCAAAGAGGAGTTCCTCTTAAATCCTTACCCGTTCTTCCAAAGATTCATGGTGCTAGCTTTATGTCATCGTCTCATAGTTGTTTTCGATTATGAGAATTCTTTTCACCCATCCGGAGCAATTCAGGAGACTTTTCAGTTTGATTCTTCGGAGCCCATCATCTCAGAATTATTCATTCCAGCTTTCAGCACTCGTTCTCCAAATCTTACCGGTGCATCATTCAAGTGTTCTCTAATCATCTCGTGATCTCTTGGTTCACTTGTATCTAAATTCTCTCAAGTATCTTCATCATTTCTGATTCTTCCTGGTGATGCATTCTTTTCTTTATTCATTTTCAATTCTTACGGTGGTTCTTCCAAGATTCCTCTTCCTTTGTTTTTATATCAATTCATTCGTTCTTCCCAAATCCTACCAGTGGTTCATTCAAGATTTTTCCCAAGTTTGAGCTATATCTCTCCAATCCATTTCAAGAAGAAAAAGTAGTATGCCCATCCATGATTTTCATCAATTTAAGTTGATGAAGGGTAAGCATGCCATAATTCTTATTCTTGTCTCCTTGGGATGATTTAATCCCTTCTTCCGGAGTTTGTTCATGATGAGTAAATTCTTGATTACAAGTGATTCATCTTTATTTCCGGAGTTGTTCATCATATCACATTCTCGGTTCAAGATGATTCATCTTTTCTTTTCGGAGTCCCAAGCTCTCTCAACCATCTCGTCACGAAGCTCCATCTAATCATTGCAAACCTTGATTTTGTTCTTTCAACTTTCCTTTCGTTGCGATAATCTTGTTATCTATCCGGAGTTCTTCGAGAGTTTCTTCATGGTGGTTCATCGAAGATTTCAGTCATACTCCAATTGTTCTTCAAGATTTCTCTCGAAGTTAAGTTCCGCCAAGCTTTACTCTAAATTAAACATGGTGTTCAACACATGTCTTGTTTTGAGGAGTTCAAGCATTCTTCATCTTGCATTCCGAAGTGCAATTCTTTCTATCATCTTTTGAGGTGGTGTTACGTCATTTTTGATAATTTCCATTCATGTTTCACGATTCACAAGTTGTAAGGAATGAGATATTTAAACCCATCATTTTTTCTCTCTTCGCTCAGGAGATCTTTCAACACATCAATCTCTTTGTTGGAGTTATCTTGGGTTATATTTCACCTAAAGCCTTCCCTAAGGAATGTTGCTATTGTGGTGCTCATCAATGATCCAATTTTCTCCTTCTCATCTCGGTGAAGAAGTTTTCATCTCTTCGTTGAACTTAAACAATCTATTGGTTCTATTAGTGGCAGAATTTCACCTCATAATTTTGAGATGTTTTCCATAAGCCCGCAACAACCTTATTATTTTGTTGTTTAATTTTCTACAACTCCATCCAATCCTTATTCGCAAGGATGTTTTTGAAATTCATTTGTGGTGGAAGTTGTCTTTTGTTTTCCCTTTTCTATTCTTTCCAATGCTTTACCTTCTATTCTTCTGTTCCGGAGGCAGTGTGATGTTGCTCCCTTCACCCATCATCTCGGTTGTCAAGATCATGTTCTTTCCTTTGCTTATCCATTCAACTGGATTGTTGTGTCCTCCATTCAAGTTCTCCCATCTTATCAAGTTTTGCCTCCCTTCTCAACCGGAGTGCTATCTGAAATCTTTCTTACCCCTAGTGCCATTCTTTCAATAGTTCCGGAGGCAGTGTGTTGTTGATTTCATCAAGTATCCTCTCATCTTGTCAAGTTTCATTCTTATTCCTCCTCTATCTTGTTTTAACCGGAGTGTCGTGTCTATCATCCCTCTTCTAACCAGAGTTGCATCCAAGTGCTTTCATTTTGCCAAGTTCATATTCTATGCCTTCCATTTCCAACGGGAGTGTTGTCGTAATTGATCTTTATCGTTCCTTTTACATCTCGTTTCAATCGGAGTGCTTGCATGTACTTCTTGTCCATTGTAACCCTTTTCTTATGTCTTTCAACCTACAAGGTTCTCGTAATGTTCCTTGTTCCTCTTATCTAACAGAGTGTTTTCAACTTTGTTCTTCTTTGTTGTATTCCTTCTTTCAATTTGTTGAACCTCTCAAGGTTTGTGGTTTCACTCGTTTGTCGAAGAAGCAACTTTGTTTTACCTTTTCCTCACCCGCTTCTCTCCAGTGCCATCCCTAGATCTCAGGGCGAGATCTCCGTTGTGACGCCACGACTTATGACTCCGGCTTATTCTTCCTTTACATGTCATTAGCCCTTATTTAAGCCGCCATTACTCATCTGTTCTATAATCATGAACCTGTAACTTCATCAATAAATTGAACCGGCAAATTACTTTCTTTTCAGCTTGCCCTTTCTTCATCATGCCGTCCAAAGGGCCAACAGTCTGCAACTGGGTCCCTTCCATAGTTACTGAGGATACCTTGAAGGAATTTGTCACCATATGATTTCTGCCAAGGAAAAGCATTATGTCTTATCCTGCTCCTGACCCGGACGAAGAACGGCCTCAGCCCAAAGACGGCGAAGTTATCATTTTCACTGATCACATGAACTGCGGCTTCTCACCACCCGGCTCAAAGTTCTTCCGAGACGTTCTGCATTTTTTCATGCTTCGTCCACAAGACATTTGACCCAACTCTATATCCAATATCTGCAATTTTCAAGTTCTTTGTGAGGTATATCTTCAAGAAGAACCGACTGTGGAACTCTTCAGAGAGTACTTTTACTTGAACCGCCAGAATGAGTGCACCAACGGTCTGAGCTTGGAGCTTGGCGGAATTTCAATTCAACACCGACAAGGTGCTGTTTTTCGTTTAGTGGTCTTACCAAGCCATCCCAAATACTGGAACCAAACCTGGTTCTACTGCCAAGATACATCACCAGCTAATGAAAAAGCACTGCCGGGTTACAGTGCGGAGCGTCTTGATTCCAAGTTTGTGCTCCCTGACAAACTTACTACTACTGAACGCAAGAAGCGTATCCCCTCTATCAAAAGGATTCAAGGTTTATTGGGAAATGGCTTAACCGGAGTTGACCTGATCCACCTGCTGGATCTCGTGGCGGGTCATACCTCTAAGCCGCCGATCCAAGTTAATGTTGTATGAATATGGTGGTGGCCCAGATGACTCTCTGCGTTATAGCTCTGTTCAATTGACTGAAGAAGACATTGTTGCAATGTCAACCATCCTTGTGAACGGCAAATATGAGGACTGCAGTAAGGCTGGGTTAAATCCCTTCTACAAACTTAACCCGGTACCAGAGGTGAAAACCCCCGACCTCTCTCTTTTTGTGTTTTCCTTAGTAGTTTAAATACTTGCATGACCTTTTAACCTGTTTATTTTTTTACAAGCAAAATCTGACTTCTGGAAGCCCAAGTATGATCATGAAGCTGCCAAGAAGGCTAGAGCCGCTTCCATAGCCGCCAGGAGAACGACCCAGAAGCCCAAGAAGAAGAAGACTCCATCTGACATGTTCCAGCTGGATGATGTTTCTGAGTCTGAGGTAGCCCTTGACTCCCTTGGCCAATTTTTCAACTATCTTATTGACACTGACTATTGCCAGGACGACACGGGGGCCAGCCAGGCCGTGGAAGAAGAGGTAACTATTTCCTCCGACTCAGCCCCTTTGCCGAGATAGAAACTTCGACTGGTAACCCAGAAAGTAAGGTTTTCGCACGCTTTGGCTTATTTGGACCCTCATTTTCTTTTGAAAAAGCAGCAACATGAGAGCCACCGTCAGGCCCAGATTAATGATGATGATGAACCACCTTCTGACTTACAAAAAACTCCTCGAAAACGCAAGAATGAGGTTTCTTTCACCTTTGTCCTTTGTTTTTATCCATGAATCTATTTCCTTATATTCTTTAACTTTATTTTACCTTTGCAGGAGGTTTCTCGCTCTTCTGGCGATTCATCCCAGGCTCAATTTCCGGCTTCCAAGACTGCCCCTGGGTAAAGAAGATCATCTTTCATCTTCATCTTTAAAACTGCATTATTATACTAACTGCCTCATAAAAATCTTTCTTAGCGGTCAAGCGAAGTCCAAGAAAGCCAAGGTGATTAAACCGGCAGAAGACCCAAAAAATCATGCACCTGAACCGGCAACATCAACTCCTCCTGCTCAATCTGAAGCGCTAGAAGATCCGGTTGTCCATGCTCAATTGGACCCTCCTGAGCCGTCAGCTGACGAAACCATTGTCAATCCATCCACCGTCAGACCATCCGGTTCAGCTAAGCCGCCAGCGTCTTCTCACCATGACATTCTGATCACTGGCAGCAGATTCATTGAGTCGGGTAATCCGACTGTGCTGGCCAAGCATTCTGCCAAACAGGAAGCCTTGGAAAGACAGCAAGTACGGTTTGATATTTCTCACTACGCTCACCTAAACGTTAGTGACGTGCTGTCCGTCCGGCTATCTCAGTCATGTGCATTCCAGCCGTGACTCGGAAATTGAGATGGTCAAGCAATTGCAACTGAAATATGAGGTATGTTCTCCGGTTTATAGATACTCTCCCAGCCCCAAGTCTTCAGATCATGATGAACCTGAATGATCTGCAGGCTTATGATATAGGTTGATACCTTGTCTTTAGATTTTTCCTAAGTCCAATAGATTAGTATAAACTTCACCTGTAGTCCCCAAGGGCCGGCTCAATTTATCATAAATGAGTCGACACTTACTTCATAACTTTCTTAGATCAGTCCAAATAAATAGTGTGATCCGGCTCATCTTGAAAAACTTTCTGAATATCATGCATTAGCCCCCAAGTGCCAAGCGTTGTTACTTTGTAAAACACTTGGGACTTGAAATATAGAAGATCATTTTGCATAAAAAATTGCTTTGGCAGACATTAGCCCCCAAGTGCCAAGTGGTATTGCATTGCAAAGCACTTGGGACTTTAATCATTAGAACCTTTAATTAGATCTTGACACACATGTGCATGTTTGTAGACCGCCCTAACTGAATTGGGCTCTCAATTGACGGATGCAAAGACATGGCTGGTGGATTAGGAGGCAGAGATAAAGACTGCTAACTCCAAACTTCAATTGAGTCTCTCTGAAACTAAAATATTGAAGACTAGTTTTACTGAAAAGAAGGAATCCTGGGCCGATGAGAAGATCTTGCTGATACAACGTGCCGAGACAGCAGAGGCGGCTCTTGAGGAGGTTACCACGGAGCTCACCGGTTTAAAAAACGGTGTGTCTCAAATGGTCTCACCATCTTCGATGAGTCATTTGTATTAATCACTTACACTTTATTTCGACCAGGAATATAAGCCGCCTGCTGAGCCTTTGTTAAAAAACACCCACAGGTCCATGAAGTAAAAATCTAAGTCAAGATAGCGTGACAAGACTGAAGGCGGTTTATACCTTGGTGGAGCAATTGTATACTGGCGCTCAACGAGCACTTGCTACTATCTCCCCTGCCAACCAAGGACCCAACCGTTTGAGTGATTGAGGGAGTCCTGGATTAGGGGGTCTCTGGACAGCTGGACTATATCCTTTGGTTGGACTATGGGACTATGAAGATACAAGATTGAAGACTTCGTCTCATGTCCGGATGGGACTCTACTTGGCGTGGAAGGCAAGCTAGGCAGTACGGATATGGATATCTCCTCCTTTGTAACCAACCTTGTGTAACCCTAACCCTCTCCGGTGTCTATATAAACCTGAGGGTTTTAGTCCGTAGGACAACAAACAATCATACCATAGGCTAGCTTCTAGGGTTTAGCCTCTCTGATCTTGTGGTAGATCAACTCTTGTAATACTCATATCATCAAGAATAAATGAAGCAGGACGTAGGATTTTACCTCCATCAAGAGGGCCCGAACCTGGGTAAAACATCGTGTCCCCTGCCTCCTGTTACCATCCGCCTTAGACGCACAGTTTGGGACCCCCTACCCGAGATCCGCTGGTTTTGACACCGAAATTGGTGCTTTCATTGAGAGTTCCTATGTGTCGTCGCCGCTAGGCTTGATGGCTCCGACGATCATCGATAGCGATGCAGTCCAGGGTGAGACTTTTCTCCCCGGACAGATTTTTGTATTCGGTGGCTTTGCACTGTGGGCTAATTCTCTTGGCCATCTGGAGCAGATTGAAAGCTACGCCCCTGCCCATCAGGTTAGGTTTGGAATCTTAAACTACACGGCCGATATCCGCGGAGACTTGATCTTCGACGGATTTGAGCCTCTGCCTTGTGTGTCACGCGGTCACAATGAGTACGATTTAGCTCTACCATCAGACAGTGTTCAGGAGATCGCACCGGCAGCCGCTCCGACCCTCAATTCGGAGCCAGTTGCACCATCCATGGACGGTCGATGGACCCCGCCACGGAGGCCTTACCCTCAGTGGAGATCGAGCCGAACATCGACCTTACCCTGCACAAGAGCCGTGTTGTCAGACTGCCGGATCCTTCTCCGAGCACGGACTCCGAACCGCCTGCGCCCGTTCCTAGTGAATCCGATTGGGTGCCAATCATGGAGTTTACCTTCGCGGATATTTTTCAGCACTCGCCCTTTGGCGACATACTGAACTCATTAAGGTCTCTCTCCTTGTCAGGAGAATCCTGGCCGAACTATGTCCGGCAGGATTGGGATGCGGATGACGAAGAAATTCACCGCCCAGCCACCACCCACTTAGTAGCCACTATCGACGACTTAACCGACATGCTCGACTTCGACTCCGAGGACATCAACGGTATGGACGATGATGCAGGAGACGAAGAGGAACCACTGCCCACAGGGCATTGGACAACCACCTCATCATACGATATATACATGGTGGACACACCCAAATAAGGCAATGGCGACGAGACAGCGGAGGATGACCCCTCCAAGAAGCAACCCAAGCGCCGACGTTAGCGGCGCCACTCTAAGTCCTGCCAAAACAAAAGTAGTGATACCGACACAGGAGATAATAACACTCCGGATAGTGCCGAAGATGGCAACAATCCCCTCCAGCACGATCTAGGACAGGAGGATGGAGAGGCCAGCCCTCCAAAGAGAGCGGCAGATGGAGGGGCGGAGGATGATAATTACATGCCCCCTCTGGAGACGAGGCAAGCCTCGGTGATGACGAATTCATCATGCCAGAGGATCCCGTCGAACAAGAGCGCTTCAAGCGCGAGCTTATAGCCACGGCAAATAGCCTTAAGAAAAAGCAGCAGCAGCTTCAAGCCGATCAAGATCTGCTAGCTGACAGATGGATTGAAGTCCTGGCGGCCGAGGAATATAAACTCGAACGCCCCTCCAAGAGTTACCCAAAATGTAGGTTGCTACCCCGACTGGAGGAAGAAGCGTATGACGCGGCTGATCGGCCACATCATGGCCGCGATAGAGAGGCATTCCAGCCAAAAGCTCAGCCTGCACCCCAACGCCATTCAAATAAAAAGGCATGGGACAATACGCCAGACCTGCGAGACGTATTGGAGGACAAAGCAAAACATGCAAGATCGATCTACGGATCATGAGGGCGCGCCACTATGCGAGACGATAAACGTCATGCCGGATAGAGTAAAAGTAAATCCGGCCGGGCCGAACACATCGGGCAAGACTCATTGGAGATGCGTCGCGATATAGCCCAGTATAGAGGTGCCGCACTCCCCTTATGCTTCACAGACGAAGTAATGGATTATCAAATCCCAGAGGGTTTCAAACCCATAAATATAGAGTCATACAACGACACAACAGATCTTGCGGTATGGATCGAGGATTTCCTCCTGCACATCCACATGGCCCGCGGTGATGACCTACACGCAATCAAATACCTCCCACTCAAACTTAAAGGACTAGCTCGGCATTGGCTCAACAGCTTGCCAGCAGAGTCCATTGGCTATTGGGAAGATCTGGAAGCCGCATTCCTTGACAACTTTCAGGGCACTTATGTGCGACCGCCAGACGCCGATGACCTGAGCCATATAATTCAGCAGCCAGAGGAACCGGCCAGGCAATTCTGGAAATGGTTCCTAACAAAGAAAAATCAAATCGTTGACTGTCCGGATGCATAGGCTCTAGCAGCTTTCAAGCACAACATCCATGATGAGTGGCTAGCCCGGCACCTTGGTCAGGAAAAGCCGAAATCTATCGCAGCCCTCACGGCACTCATGACCCGCTTTTGTGCGGGAGAAGACAGCTGGCTGGCTCACAGCAACAACATATCAAAGAACCATGGTACTTCGGATACCAAGGACGGCAGTAGCAGGTCACGTCGCAACAAACATAAGCGCCACATTAACAGCGACAATTCCGAGGATACGACAGTCAATGCCGGATTCAAAGGCTCTAAACCCGGTCAGGGGAAAAAGCCATTCAAAAGAAGCACTCCAGGCCCGTCTAGTTTGGACCGTATACTCGATCACTCGTGTCAAATACACGTCACCCCCGACAAGCCAGCCAACCACACCAATAGGGATTGTTGGGTGTTCAAGAAGGCCGGCAAGTTAATTCCCGAAAACAAAGATAAGGGCCACATAGCGATGATGAGGAGGAGCCCCGACAGCCGAATACCAGAGGACAGAAGAGGTTCCCCCGACAAGTGCGGACGTTGAGCATGATATACGGAACCCACATCCCCAGGAGGGAGTAGAAGCGCGCGCTCAGGGACGTATATGTGTTGGAGCCAGTCGCCCCAAAGTTCAACCCATGGTCCTCCTGTCCGATCACCTTCGATCGTAAGGACCACCCCACTAGTATCCGTCATGGCGGATTCACCGCACTGGTCTTAGAACTAATTATTGACGGATTTCACCTCACTCGAGTCCTTATGGATGGCGGCAGCAGCCTGAACCTTCTTTACCAGGACACGGTGCGCAAAATGGGTATAGACCCCTCAAGGATCAAACTCACAAAAATGACCTTTAAAGGCGTCATACCAGGTGTAGAGGCCCATTGCACAGGCTCAGTCACACTGGAAGTGGTCTTCGGATCCCCGGATAACTTCCGAAGCGAAGAGTTAATCTTCGATATAGTCCCGTTCCATAGTGGTTATCATGCACTGCTCGGGCGAACCGCACTTGCGAGATTCAATGCGGTACCGCATTTTGCATACCTCAAGGTCAAGATGCCAGGACCTCAGGGGGTCATTACAGTTAATGGAAACACAGAGCGCTCTCTCCGAACGGAGGACCACACCGCGGCCCCCGCAGCGGAAGCACAAAGCAGCCTCTTAAGGCAATCCACTAGCTCGGCGTTGAAGGACCCGAACACCTTCAAGCGCGCCCGGAGTAATCGGGAACAGGACCTCCTGGCACGTTCCAAGCTCGCATAGCAATGCGGCCCCCACCCCGGTCCCAGCCAAACGGCGAAACCTGTCCCGTGCGTACATAATTACACATTAAAAATACCATGGGCACAGGCGGGAAAGGGCGCACGACTACGGCACGCCCCAAGACGTGGCTTAAACCACACTAGGGGCTTCCCGCTTTGTTATTTTTCTCTCTTTCAGGACATTAATCTCTGGAAACCTTGTCCGGCAGCACGATTGCCGAACACATGATGCAACAACCAAGGAGGCAGAAAGCTACATCACACCACGGAACTCCCAGGTGGATTACGATAACAAGTGAAATACTTGCTTTAATATTATTCCTCAGCTTGCCCTTGGAGGGGACATTGTCCTACTTTTTCTTATTGCACTTCATGTATGATTCTCCTTTAACGCACCTTTTTGAATAAATAATGCATAGCATTAAGACTATTATTGCGTTCTACCTTTATATATATATATATATGTTCATTCGTGACATCCAGCACCCATACACTCTGGTATGGCCAATACACCAGGGGCTTACGTACCCAACAATATGGTGTGAGAAGTCCGAACACTTTCACAAGTGCGGCACCCCAAACTTATAGCATTATACGCATCAGCTCCGAATCATGTCTTTGGTCAATAGTTGGGTTTGCCCGGCTCCCATGTTTTGGTACCTTACGTTCCGCTATATCGGCTAAGGTAGCACTGGGAGAACTACTGTGATTGTGCCCCGGTTCATCTGGGTTAAGCACCTCAGTAGAGAAAGCTAAAACTGGTTGTCATGATAAGGCGAGAGACTGGTCGCTGTTTGAGAGGTTTTCAAGTCCTTAAAGACTTATGCCGCTTAGAGCGAGGAGTCGGCCCTGTCCGGCTTAAGGCGTGTATCGCACCCCAGATTCGGCCTTCCGAATACTAGGGGCTTCGCCGAAATTTAAAATTATAGAATTTTATTGCTAAGTGAGAGTGATGACACATTATAGTCCGATTGCCTTGTTCGTTGCACTGAGCACCTCCCTCGAAGGACCCAAAAATGGGAACAAGAGTGCTCAAGTTTATCCCGAACACCCCAGCACTCGTGGCATGGGGGCAAAAGCCAACGACTAGCCATCTCTCAGATTTGATAAACAGCCGAACAGAGGGTAATATTTTAAATTCAAACAAGCGTTGCATAGCGCACATGAACAAGTTTTCATGAATATAGGATTACACGAGTGAGTTTACTCAAATATTGTATCTTTGGTACACTCGTCCGCTATGAGATGGGCACCCTTCAGGACACCCTCATAGTACATCTCGGGGTGGCGATGCTCCTTGCCCTCCGGCGGCCTTCCTTGATCAGCTTCGCGGCGTCTAGCTTGGCCCATTGCACCTTCGATGCAGACGGACCGCTTGATGACTTCCAGCCGTGGGCAGGCATCCACAAGCCACCTCACCAGGCCGAAGTAGCTGTTCGGAAGGGCGTCGCCAGGCCACTGCAGGACTATAAAGCCCTTCATGGCCTGTTCGACCGCCTTGTGTAGCTCGACCAGTTGCTTCAGCTGGTCGCTCAGAGGCATCGGGTGTTCGGTCCCAGTATACTGAGACCAAAACAACTTCTCCACTGAGCTTCCCTCCTTGACCTGGTAAAACCGTGCGGCATCCGACACGCTGCAGGGCAAATCTACAAATGCTCCTGGAGAGCTCCGGATTCGGGTAAGTAACAGGTAATTTACTTTCACATGCTTGCTTTGCATATAGAATGCCTTACCCGCCGCTATCTTCTTCATCGCATCAATCTCCTGGAGGGTCTTCTGGGCTTCAGCCTTGGCATTTTTCGCGCTTTCAAGGGCCGCGGCAAGCTCGGACTCTCGCGTCTTCGAGTCATGCTCCAACGCCTCATGCTTCGACACGAGAGCTTGGAGCTCTTGCTGCACCTCGCCCACCCGTGCCTCCTACCTTTCCCGCTCGGTGCGCTCCTTGGCCGCTTTGTCTTCGGCCTCGGATAGCACTTGCTTCAGGGTCGCCACCTCGGTCGTGGCCCCTAGCAAATATACGATGATCCTGTCATTTTGCAATTGCATCTACTTTTATGTATACATATCTATAGACAGGGTATTACTCACCCTTGTTCTCCTTGAGCTGCCTCTTGGCAAGGCCGAGCTCTTTCTTGGACCCCTCGAGGTCCTGCTTCAATGTGACAACCTCCGCAGTCTGTGCGGCAGCGGCCAGCAGCGAAGCCTGCATACACATATAGACATACTTATATTAGACTCCTGCGATATTGTTTGATCCTTTGTTCGGCTTTTCTTTGTGAACACTGAACAGAGCATCAGGGGCTACTGTCTATGTGGTAATATTTTTCCTATAAGCTTACCTCAAAGCCTATTAGAAGGCTGGCACAGGCTTCAGTCAGTCCGCTCTTGGTGGACTGAACCTTCTGGACCACCGCACTCATAATAGTGCGGTGCTCTTCGTCGATAGAAGCACTGCGAAGCGCTCCCAGCAGACTGTCCGGTGCCTCTGGATGGACAGAGGTCACCGCCACAGGCGTCTTGCCCATTTTAGAAGGAGGCCGCCTGCCTGAGTCCGGAACCACTGGGGGTTCCGGCACGGTGTTCGGCTGAGGGCCGAACTCGGAGCCCTCGGGAGCATTGCTCCCTCTGCTCCCGGAGTCCAGAAGGTCACCTTGAGGCACCTCCGGGATTGTCTCCCCTCGACCAGGTGCCTCTTGAGACAATACCTCGGCATTGTCCATAGGGCAGGGGGAGGTGGCGGTCGGAAGTGGATCGCTATCCATATCCGACGAGCCCAGGGAGCTGTCTGACTATACGTCGATACGGGCTCGTGGCGGTCTGCATAATCATAAATCGGCGTTAGAGGAAACAGTGCGACAAATGAATGCTATGAGTTACTCTGGCATCCGAATACTTACGACTTTGCCAGGGGCTTGGCCCTGAGCAGCCACTCATCTTCGCCTTCGGCGGCGGTGGTAGAATAGTCCGGAAGGGGAGTCCTTCCCTTCTTTGACCCTTCGCCCCCCTGGTTGGGGCGGCCTTCCTTTTCTTGTCTCCCCCAACTGAAGGGGGAGCATCTTCTTCTTCCTCCTCGTCTTCGGGGGAGGAGTGTGCCGCAGAGTTATCGGACGATGAGTCCGATAACACCTGACGTCGGGAACACTTTCGGGTTCCCTTGGCCTTCTAGGTCTTGTCCGGCACATTATAAGGGGCCGGAGTCAGCATCTCCGTAAGGAGAGCGTTCACAGTGTCTTCGGGCAGAGGGGCCGGATAGTTAATTCGCCCCGACGTCTCCACCCAGTCCTGTCAAAGGCATGGAGATCAGACCCCGCACATGATTAAGCCAGGGGAAATAAAATATCCTACCAGATGTATAGAACTCACCGAATGCGCTCGGCGCTTCGTGCTTAGCCCGCGGTCCTCGGTGAGGGAGGGGGGGGACCTCGGCGCCCTTGAATAGCACCTTCCAGACGTCCTTGTGCATCGTGTCGAAGAGCTCGCTCAGAGTCTGGTGCTGGGCCGGGTCAAACTCCCACAAGTTGAAATCCCGTTGTTGACACGGGAGGATCCGGCGGATGAGCATGACCTGGACTATGTTGACAAGCTTGAGCTTCTTGCTTGTGATGTTCAAGATACATTTCTGGAGTCCGTCCAGCTCCACCGATGAACCCCACGACAAGCCCTTCTCTTTCCAGGAAGTGAGCTGTGTAGGGAATCCGGATCGAAACTCGAGGGCAGCCACCCATTTGGTGTCGCGCGGCTCGGTGATGTAGAACCACGCCGATTGCCACCCTTTTATGGTCTCCACGAAGGAGCCTTCAAGCCATATAACGTTGGGCATCTTGCCCACCATGGCTCCGCCACATTTTGCTTGTTGGCCGCCCACCACCTTCGGCTTGATATTGAAGGTCTTTAGCCATAGGCCGAAGTGGGGGAGGATGCGGAGGAAAGCCTCGCAGACGATGATGAACGCCGAAATGTTGAGAATGAAGTTCAGGGCTAGATCACGGAAGTCCAGCCCGTAGTAGAACATGAGACTGTGAACGAATGGATGAAGGGGAAACCCCCCAGTCCATGGAGGAAGTGGTGGAGGAAAACTACCCTCTCATGAGGTTCCGGGGTAGGGATGATCTGCCCCGCAGCGGGCAGCCGATGCGCGATATTCGCGGCTAAGTATCCGGCTCCGCGCAGCTTTTTGATGTGTCCCTCCATAACGGAGGAAGCCATCCACTTGCCTCCCGCTCCGGACATGTTTGGAGAAGGTTGAGGAGAAAGATGTGGACATGGGCGTTGGAGCTCGAGTGCGTGAGAATGGATGAGCAAGGAGGAAGGAGGCGTGGGTAGAAAAAGGTTAAACCTTATCCCTTTATAAGGGCGGATGAAGCTATGCACCCCCACTAGCCTGGTAAAACTCGCTTATCCCCCAAGCGCCGTGATTGATGGCGCGGTTGGGTTACCCACGCCCGTATTGATGAGAATCCCGCAATAAGGGGGACACGATCTCTGCTTCGACAAGACGTGTCAAGAAACCGCCTCGCGTTATGTGCGGGGCTGGTTAAAGAAAAATGGTTCGAATAATTGCCGAGCCATGGCATGATGTCATGTTGCCAAAACGTGTCAGCAGATTAGATTTGTGGAAATGTTATTCTCTCTACGGTGGTATGTGGAACTTATTTTACAGGGTCGGACACTATCTTTCATTCAAACTCTTCTGTGGTGTATTCGGAGGAGGAACCCGCCTTGCAATGCCGAAGACAATACTGCGCGCCGGATTCATCGTCATTGAAGCCTGGTTCAGGGGCTACCAAGGGAGTCCTGGATTAGGGGCTCTCCGGACAGCCGGACTATATCCTTTGGCCGAACTGTGGGACTATGAAGATACAAGATTGAATACTTCATCTCGTGTCTGGATGGGACTCTACTTGGCGTGGAAGGCAAGCTAGGCAGTATGGATATGGATATCTCCTCCTTTGTAACCGACCTTGTATAACCCTAACCCTCTCCGGTGTCTATATAAAACATAGGGTTTTAGTCTCTAGGACAACAAACAATCATACCATAGGCTAGCTTCTAGGGTTTAGCCTCTACGATCTCGTGGTAGATCAACTCTTGTAATACTCATATCATCAAGAATAAATCAAGCAGGACGTAGGGTTTTACTTCCACCAAGAGAGGGCCCGAACCTGGGTAAAACATCGTGCCCCCTGCCTCCTATTACCATCCGCCTTAGACGCACAGTTCGGGACCCCTACCCGATATCCGCCGGTTTTGACACCGACAGTGATGTTATGAAGAAGTTATCAATCTTACCCGCCAGGTTTCAAGAGGTCAAACGATCCTGTGCCAGAGCTGGAGCCCTGACTGCCCTGAGCCGCTCCAAAGCCTGGGTGCCGGATTTAGACCCGGTGGACGTGGCTAAGCGGTACCTGTAACACCCTCTATGCGACTATATCTCCCACGTGTCGAGGCACGACTTAGAGGCATAGTCGCATTGAAGGCATATGTCGCAAGTTAGGCAATCTTCACAACATCCCATGTAATACAAATAATAAAGGGGAGATAACATAGTTGGCTTACACTCGCCACGTCAAACAAGTACATAAATAACATTACATCATCCAAACACTCATGGCCCGACTACGGCGCCAAAATAAAAGAGAACCCAACATGCGACACGGTCCCGATCACCCCCAACTGGGCACCACTACTGATCATCAGGAAAGGAAACATAGTAACGTTGAGAGTCTTCGTCGAACTCCCACTTGAGTTCAAACGCATCTCCTGGAGCGGAATCATCAGGCCCTATATCTGGTGTAATAGTAATCTGTGAGCCACAGGGACTCAGCAATCTCGCACCCTCGCGATCAAGACTATTTAAGCTTATAGGTAAGGCAAGGTAAATATGAGTGGAGCTGCAGCAAGCAACTAGCAAATATGGTGGCTATCTTGTTCGCAAAAGAGAGCGAGAAGAGGAGGCAAAGCACGAGCGAGAAACTAGAGAGCAACCTGCGCAAACATTACTCCAACACCGTGTCCACTTCCCGGACTCCGCCGAGAAGAGGCCATCACGGTAACACACTCAGTTAGTTCATTTTAATTAAGTTGAGGTTCAATTTATCTACAACCGGACATTAACAAATTCCCATCTGCCCATAACCACGGGCATGGCTTTCGAAAGTTCAAATCCCTGCAGGGGAGTCCCAACTTAGCCCATGACAAGCTCTCACGGTCAACGAAGGAATAGACCTCCTCCCAAGACGTTCCGATCAGACTCGGTATCTCGGTTCTTCTAGACATTTCGACAGGTTAAAACAAGACCAGCAACACCGCCCGAATGTGCCGACAAATCCCGATAGGAGCTGCACATATCTCGTTCTCAGGGCACACTCAGATGAGCGCTCCATACAACTAAAACCAAACCTCGAGTTTCCCCGAGGGGGCGCTGCACAGGACTCTAGTTTGGACCAACACTCAGAGGAGCACTGGCCCGGGGGGGTTAAAATAAGATGACCCTCGGGCTCCGGAAACCCAAGGGAAAAAGAGGCTAGGAGGCAAATGGTAAAACCAAGGTTGGGCATTGCTGGAAAAGCTTTAATCAAGGCGAACTATCAAGGGGTTCCCATTATAACCCAACCGCGTAAGGAACGCAAAATCCGGGAACATAACACCGATATGACGGAAGCTAGGGCGGCAAGAGTGGAACAAAACACTATGTGAGAGGCTGAGCCTTCCACCCTTTACCAATTATATAGATGCATTAAGATAACAAGGCAATATAATGATATCCCAACAAGTAAATAAATGTTCCAACAAGGAACGGCCTCCAATCTTCACCTGCAACTAGCAACGCTATAAGAGGGGCTGAGCAAAGCGGTAACATAGCCAAACAACGGTTTGCTAGGACATGGTGGGTTAGAGGTTTGACATGGCAATTTGGGAGGCTTGAAAGCAAGTGGTAGGCATCGTAGCATTGGCATAGCAAAAGAGCGAGCAAACTAGCATATCAAAGATAGTAGTGATTTCGAGGGTATGATCATCTTGCCTGCACAGTTGTCAGAGTTGACTGGATCCTTGAAAGCAAACTCAACGGGATCCTCGTTAGAGAACTCGTCTCCCGGCTCTACCAAAACAAGACAAACAAGCAACAAGGACACAATCATCCACGTGCAAGATCTCAAACAATATGATGCAATTATGATATGCTATGCGGGATGCGATGCGGGATGCATATGCAAGATGTGACAGGAAATGCAACAACCTGGCCTCAACTTGGAAATCCAAGTGTGCCACTGGAAAGAAGAGATGAAATCGCTTGAAAACAATATAAAGAACGCCAGAATCGGAGTTACGGTTTGGAAATGGCGAGCGATTCAAATATGACACCGGTCTGCGGTTTACAGCAAGTAGCCATCTAAATGCAATGAGATGAACATGCTACTGCACCCAAACATGACAACAAAATACATGGCAGGGATGCATACAAGATGCTTAAGAAAAGTCTAGCACTAAGCTACGGCCAATTCATCCATTAACAGGTTCAAACAAGCATGGCAAAAATGCATATGACAAACAGATCTCAGACTTAGTGAAATTAACACTTGTCTGGAATTTCAGATCAGGTAGCACTCTTCGGAGCAGCAAAACTATATGCTACAGGACCTGAACATGGAAAAGTAAAGCATGGCATGGAGATACTCAAAGAGCTTAACAAAAGTCCCTTAGTGACCTTGAGCCAAAAGGGATCAAAAAATACAATTGCAAGCATGTGAACATAGCAAAAACATAATCAGATCACAGACTTAGTGAAAACTGGAGCATGCTGAAAACAGATATCAAGTAGGCATGTTTACGAGCTCGATGCACTCAATACGGAGCAAGTCATGATAAGATAAGCATATATCCATCAAGAATACACAAAATGCAAGCTAGACATGGCAAAAACAATAGCATAGCATGCACAGATCAACTACAACATCATCGGCAGAATTGCAAACAAGTTGACGATCTGCCTAGATTCACAAAGTAGCAAAAGTAGAGGTCGATTGACTCAAGCTAGGGTGCTCCATAATTGCAAACAAAGACATGGATGGATAGAGCACTACAAGATTAACAACACATCCTTGCTGATCATCCTCAAACGAGGCACGGATCACTAGGAAACAACATGAACATATGGCAATATGAGATAACAGATCAAGGACTTAGTGGAAATGCTAAGTCCCTGAAAACAGAATTACCAAGTGCACTACTTTGCAAGCTTGTGCTAGTCATCACACACATCACAAAAATAAATGGGTTGCACCTCTGGAAAGATGACAAAACCCTTAACAAAACATATGTAGAACATCAGGGCATATCATGCACACATTAATCATGGCAAAAATGACAAAAGGCTAAATAGAGTAGCAGATCTGACAATAATCTCAGGTAGCCCTCTTCTAACAGCATTTCGGGCATCAAGATGAACTCAAATGAAAATGATGCAATGGAATGAAATGATGTACTCTCTGAGGTGAACATTTTGATATGCTGTATGCCAAAAATGGAGCTACAGATGCAAAGTTACGGCACGATGAACATGGGCACTTGAAACGGAAAATATCAGGGACTTAGTAGAATTTTCGACCTCCGGATCTAGGGTTCGTCCGGCGCGTGAACCGAGGTGGTGGTGCGGCTCGCCGGAGAGTACCCGGAGCTCGCCGGAGAGGGGTGCCGGCGCCGGATCCGGGCGTGGGGATGCCGGATCTGGCCGGCGGCGGGGCAGCGACGGCGGAGCGCGGCGTCGGCGCGTCGAGG
>NC_057797.1:222215150-222224619 GCF_018294505.1 Triticum aestivum
GGGCGCGGCGGCGGAGCAGCGAAGGAGGCGGGCAGCGGCTCGCGGGCTCGCAAGGGCCGGCGCTGGGCCTGGCGGGCCGCGGCGGTGGAGGCGGTGGCGGCACCACTTGGCGCAACGGGAGTGGGCGGCGGCGATGTGTTCAGCCAGGGCGGACGTGTCCGGCCGGCGCGGAGATGATTTTTAGGGTTTCAGACGAGGGGGATCCGGATTTTCGGGGAGAGGCCTTTAAATAGAGGTAGAGGGAGCTAGGAGAGTCCAAATGAGGTGCGGTTTTCGGCCACACGATCGTGATCGAACGCTCTAGATGATGGAGCAGGTTTAGGTGGGTTTTGGGCCAAATTGGAGGGGTGTTGGGCTGCAACACACACGAGGCCTTTTCGGTCCCTCGGTTAACCGTTGGAGTATCAAACGAAGTCCAAATGATACGAAACTTGACAGGCGGTCTACCGGTAGTAAACCAAGGCCGCGTGGCAAGTCTCGGTCCAATCTGGAAATTTTTAATCCCCACACATGAAAGAAAGGTAGAAATTACCACCGGAGGAGAACGAAGCGCCGGAATGCAAAACGGACAACGGGGAAAATGCTCAAATGCATGAGACGAACACGTATGCAAATGCAATGCACGTGATGACATGATATGAGATGCATGACAACGATAACAACACACGGAGACAAAGACCCGAACCCGAGAAAATATAATAACTTAACGCCGGAAACGGCAAGAGTTGGAGTACAAATTGGGAAAGTTACATCCGGGGTGTTACAACACTCCACCACTACAAAAGGATCTCGTCCCGAGATCTAGGACTAAAAGAATGCCGGGTACTCAGAACGGAGGTGATCCTCGCGTTCCCAGGTAGCTTCACGGTCGGAATGGTGTGACCACTTGACTTTGAGAAATTTGCTTGACTTGTTGCGAGTCTTGCGTTCAGTCTCTTCAAGAATAGCAACTGGGTGCTCACGATAGGAGAGATCTTCTTGGAGCTCAATGTCCTCGAAGTTGACGGTGCGGTCAGGAGTCTTGAAGCACTTTCGAAGCTGAGAGACATGGAACACGTCATGAACATTTGCAAAGTTTGAAGGAAGCTCGAGTTGATAGGCGAGGTCGCCTCTCTTGCTGACAATCTTGAAAGGTCCCACGTATCTAGGGGCAAGCTTCCCTTTGATACCGAAGCGACGAGTACCTTTCATAGGAGAGACGCGGAGGTAAACATGATCTCCGATCTCGAAAGCCAAATCACGGTGCTTACTGTCATAGTAGCTCTTCTGACGGGATTGGGCTGCTTTGAGGTTGTCACGAATGACTTTGCACATTTCCTCTGCCTCTATGATTAAGTCATTACCCAAAAGCTGACGTTCACCGGTTTCAGACCAGTTGAGAGGGGTACGACACTTCCTGCCATACAAAATTTCAAATGGGGCCTTGCCCGAACTTGCTTGAAAACTGTTGTTGTAGGAGAATTCAGCATAAGGAAGACAATCCTCCCACTTCATGCCGAAGGAGATCACACAAGCCCTGAGCATATCTTCAAGAATCTGGTTGACACGCTCGACCTGACCACTAGTTTGAGGATGGAAAGCTGTGCTGAAGCGGATGTTGGTGCCCATGGCCTTCTGAAAAGAATCCCAAAACTTTGTGGTAAAGATGCTGCCACGGTCTGAAGAGATCACTTGTGGAATACCGTGTAAAGAGACAATACGAGAGGTACAGAGTTCTTCCAATTGAGTTGTAGTGATTGACTCTTTGATAGGCAGAAAATGAGCCACTTTAGTGAGTTTGTCGATGACAACGAATATAGCATCATTGCCACGCTTGGAGTTTGGAAACCAAGTCACGAAGTCCATTTCAACGTGGTCAAACTTCCATTCTGGAATGGCAAGAGGTTGGAGGAGACCAACTGGCCTTTGGTGTTCTGCCTTCACTCTTCTGCAGACATCATATTCATTCACGAACTGAGCAATCTCGCGCTTCATTCGAGTCCACCAATAAGCCTGCTTAAGGTCCTGATACATCTTCGTACTCCCAGGGCGGATGGAGAGGAGAGAATTGTGAGCCTTGTTCATGATCACTTTATGAAGTTCACCTTTGGGTACAACAATATGATCCTCGAAGAAGAGAGTGTCCTTGTCATCAAGGCGGTAGCACTTGTACTTGGGTTGACTCTTGGCAATCCCAATCTTCACCTTTTTCACCATAGCATCAAGAAGCTGGGCTTGGCGAATTTGGTCTTCCAAGGTAGGAGAGACTTGAAGGTTGGCGAGGAAACCTTGAGTAACAACTTGCAGATTAAGTTTGCGGAAAGCTTCACAAAGCTCAGGTTGATAAGGCTTAATAATCAGACTATTGCAGTAAGCCTTTCTGCTCAATGCGTCAGCAATCACATTGGCCTTGACTGGAGTATACTCAATACTCGAATTATACTCTTGAATCATTTCGACCCATCGAGTTTGCCTGAGGTTGAGATTAGGCTGAGTTAAGATGTACTTGAGACTCTTGTGATCAGTGAAAATGTCCACTTTTCTTCCCAATAAGAGATGTCTCGAAGTCAAAAGAGCATGCACAACTGCCGCCAACTCGAGATCATGAGTGGGGTAGTTCTTCTCATTAGGCTTCAACTGGCGAGAGGTATAAGCAACAACTTTCTTCTCTTGCATCAATACTGCGCCAAGACCTTGGAAAGAGGCATCACAAAAGACCTCGTACGGCTTGGATTCATCAGGCGGAGTCAGAACTGGAGCAGTGATCAATTTCTCTTTCAAAGTGTTGAAAGCAATGTCACACTCTGGAGACCAAACGTACTTGACGTGCTTCTGGAGGAGATTAGAGAGAGGCTTCGCGATCTTAGAAAAGTTTTCAACGAATGTTCGACAATAGCTTGCGAGACCGAGGAAGCTACGGAGTTGCTTCACGTTCTGAGGAGGTTCCCAATTCACAATTGCAGACACCTTCTCAGGATTCACCGCAATGCCCTTGGCAGAGATGATATGACCAAGATAAATAACCTCATCGAGCCAAAATTCGCACTTGGAGAACTTGGCGTAGAACTGGTGTTCCCTTAGCTTATCGAGTACCAAACGCAAGTGCTTGGCATGATCTTCCTTGTTCTTCGAGAAAACCAGAATGTCGTCGAGATAGACCAAAACGAAGTCATTGGTGTAGGCGTTTAAGATGAAGTTCATCATGCGAGAGAACGTCGAAGGAGCGTTGACGAGGCCAAAAGACATGACAGTGTATTCATATGAACCAAAGCTTGTCCTGAAAGCCGTCTTGGGAATATCTTATTCATGTATTCAAATCTGATGATAACCCATACGAAGATCAAGCTTGGAGAATACTTGGGAACCTTTGAGTTGTTCGAACAGCTCATTGATGTTGGGAAGTGGGTATTTGTTCTTGATGGTCTTCTTGTTCAATGGACGGTAATCAACACAAAGCCGGTCCGTTCCATCCTTCTTCTTCACAAAAAGAACACCACAACCCCACGGAGAAGAACTAGGCCGGATTGAGACCCATGTTCAATTGAATATCGAGTTGCTTCTTCAGTTCCTTCAACTCTTCAGGTCCGAGCTTGTAAGGACGCTTGCACACAGGTTCCGTGCCAGGCTCAAGATCAATGACGAATTCAACTGGCCGGTGCGGAGGCATTCCTGGAAGCTCTTCTGGAAAGATGTCTTGATATTCGCAAACGACTGGAATTTGAGAGATGGCATCCAGTTCACCCTTCTCATTGAGGGAAAACAGACGGATTGTATCATCACGAGCGGCAAAGATAATTACATCCTCAGACGAATGAGTCAATTGAATCTGCCTGGCAGCACAATCAAGATGTGCCTTGTGCTTAGAAAGCCAATCCATTCCGAGAATAAGATCAATATTCGAGTTACCAAGAACAATTGGGGAAGAAAGGAACTTGTAATCGCCCAATGTGATAGTAACCTCTGGGACGCAGGTGTTAGCTGTCATCTGCTTGCCCGGTGACACAATTTGCAAGGAACTTTGCAGATACTGATAATTGCACTCATACTTTGATGCAAAAGGTTTGGAAATGAAACAATGCGATGCACCAGTGTCAAAAAGAACTTTTGCAGGAATATCGTTAACTGGAAGGTTACCCATGATGACATCTGACGAGTCCTCTGCCTGAGCTGCATTTAGCAAGTTGACCTTGGCGTGCTTGGGGTTATGCTTGACCACAGCTGTACTTGCCGATCTCACAGGAGGAGGAGGGGGAAGACGCCTCTGGTTGAGACACTTGTTGGCATAGTGACCCTTCTGTTGGCACTTGTTGCACGTGACATCTGAAAGCGGACGGTGATACGGAGCACTCGATCTTGGAGCTTGAGACGAAGTCTTGTTCTGAAAGCCAGGGTTGGGTGGGTGGGAAGAACCACTACCACCTTTGCTCTTCTGCTGATACGGCTGACAGAACGGAGGAGGAAGCCAATACTTCTGCTGCTTGGCAACTTGAGTAGAGGAAGAAGGAGTAGCATCTCTGACTCGCTTCTTGGAAGCATCACACCTCAACTGAGCAGCCTCTTGCTTTAATGCCATGTTGTAGAACTCATCGTATCTCAAGGGCTCAAAGAGAACAAGAGCTAGCTGAATTTCTTCTCTGAGACCACCCTGAACTGATATATCATGCTCTTCTCATCAGGGACGTCCTGCTTGGCAAAGCGGGCGAGCTTCTGAAACAACTTGTTGTAGTCATAGACAGACAAAGAGCCTTGCTTCAGGTTGCGGAATTCCTCACGCTTGCTTTCAACCACGCTCTGAGGAATATGATGATCTCGGAAGTCTTGACGAAATTCATCCCAGGTGATAACACGTCCACCTCTGGAATCCTTGTACTGCTGGAACCATTCTGCAGCTTGATCTTTGAGTTGGAAGGAAGCGAACTTGACAAAGTCCTCAGGCCTGACGTTACTGCACTCGAAATGCTTGCACAGATCCACAAGCCAATTGTCAGCATCGGTTGCCTCAACAAAATTGCTGAAAGTCTTTGGCCCGCTAGCAAGGAACTAGTTGAGTGTAGCAAAGTGATTCTGATTGTTGCCTTGGTTCCCTTGGTTGCATTGATTGCGCTCTTGGAGAATTTGCATGATCAACTGTGTGTTTGCATTGGTTGCGGCCATCACAGCTTGCCATGCCTCTGGAGGAGGGGGAGGCGGTGGCGGATTAGGATTCGGAGTCGTGCGCGTTGGAGGAGCCATCTTGAAGAGGTTGACATCCATTAACACATTGATAGACAAATATTGAAGCTGAATCCAACGGAATGAAAATTGCAACATATAGTCTTCACATCCGAACAAAACGAACGAATGCATTCCTGTTGAAATGGTCACATATCCATAATTGAGAAGCCACTTAGAATTAAGGTAGAGAAATAAATCAACAAGGTACGGATCAAGAACGAATAATCGGTAAGAAATCCCAATCTCAAACCAATATCCATGGAAGAAGAACTAGAGCTACTTGAATTCCAACCTATGAAACTCCCGACCCTTTCCGGTTATGCAATCAGGTCTTGGGGATACAGGGGAAGCATAATATCTCACCCAAATCTAGCAAATCCTACATCCAGCTGTATCCATCCTTCAACACATAACCAAAAAACCTTCGGAAACCATCTACCTCAACCTTCGAAAAGCATTCGTTATACAAGTTATGGCGATACTCCCGAACTCCCGCCCCAGTACTGGGTGGCATCGAGGTTATCTCACCAACGAACTGCATAAAAGAGATTTTCGATGTCGGCATACTAAACTCAGGTATTCCAAAACTGCAACGATAAAATTATGACGACAACACCTTAGAGCTCAACTCCCCGGGACACTTCCACAAAACCCCTAACAGGAGGCACCGAGACAATGTTCTCATCATAAAACCATCGGAACGATTCCAAGATACCCACGTGATCCGAAAAAAAAAATTCTGAAAATTTGAGGAGAGAAAAGTCAAAACTCTACGTCAGGATGCCTTACCAGAGCGATGAGGAGACTGGGAAGTAAAAAGAATTCCTAAACTCTCCGATATATAATTCCTAAATGACTTAAAACATTTTTCTAGACACAACTCGGCTGCTAAAAACGATCAAGCAATGGGGCTCCTAAGGTCGGGGAAGGCTCTGATACCAACTTGTAACACCCTCGATGCGACTATATCTCCCACGTGTCGAGGCACGACTTAGAGGCATAATCGCATTGAAGGCATATGTCGCAAGTTAGGCAATCTTCACAACGTCCCATGTAATATAAATAATAAAGGGGAGATAACATAGTTGGCTTACACTCGCCACGTCAACTAAGTACATAAATAACATTACATCATCCAAACACTCATGGCCCGACTACGGCGCCAAAACAAAAGAGAACCCAACATGCGACACGGTCCCGATCACCCCCAACTGGGCACCACTACTGATCATCAGGAAAGGAAACATAGTAACGTTGAGAGTCTTCGTTGAACTCCCACTTGAGTTCAAACGCGTCAACTGGAGTAGAATCATCGGGCCCTGCATCTGGTGTAATAGTAATTTGTGAGCCACAGGGACTCAACAATCTCGCACCCTCGCGATCAAGAATATTTAAGCTTATAGGTAAGGCAAGGTAAATATGAGTGGAGCTGCAGCAAGCGACTAGCAAATATGGTGGCTATCCTGTTCGCAAAAGAGAGTGAGAAGAGGAGGCAAAGCACGAGCGAGAAAATAGAGAGCAACCTACGCAAACATTACTCCAACACCGTGTCCACTTCCCGGACTCCACCGAGAAGAGGCCATCACGGTAACACACTCAGTTGGTTCATTTTAATTAAGTTGAGGTTCAATTTATCTACAACCGGACATTAACAAATTCCCATCTGCCCATAACCGCGGGCACGGCTTTCGAAAGTTCAAATCCCTGCAGGGGAGTCCCAACTTAGCCCATGACAAGCTCTCACGGTCAACGAAGGAATAGACCTCCTCCCAAGACATTCCGATCAGACTCGGTATCTCGGTTCTTCAAGACATTTCGACAGGTTGAAACAAGACCAGCAACACCGCCTAAATGTGCCGACAAATCCCGATAGGAGCTGCACATATCTCGTTCTCAGGGCACACTCAGATGAGCGCTCCATACAACTAAAACCAAACCTCGAGTTTCCCCGAGGGGGCGCTGCACAGGACTCTAGTTTGGACCAACACTCAGAGGAGCACTGGCCCGGGGGGGTTAAAATAAGATGACCCTCGGGCTCCGGAAACCCAAGGGAAAAAGAGGCTAGGAGGCAAATGGTAAAACCAAGGTTGGGCTTTGCTGGAAAAGCTTTAATCAAGGCGAACTATCAAGGGGTTCCCATTATAACCCAACCGCGTAAGGAACGCAAAATCCGGGAACATAACACTGATATGACGGAAGCTAGGGCGGCAAGAGTGGAACAAAACACTAGGCGAGAGGCCGAGCCTTCCACCCTTTACCAATTATATAGATGCATTAAGATAACAAGGCAATATAATGATATCCCAACAAGTAAATAAATGTTCCAACAAGGAACGGCCTCCAATCTTGACCTGCAACTAGCAACGCTATAAGAGGGGCTGAGCAAAGCGGTAACATAGCCAAACAACGGTTTGCTAGGACATGGTGGGTTAGAGGTTTGACATGGCAATTTGGGCGGCTTGAAAGCAAGTGATAGGCATAGTAGCATTGGCATAGCAAAAGAGCGAGCAAACTAGCATAGCAAAGATAGTAGTGATTTCGAGGGTATGATCATCTTGCCTGCACAGTTGTCAGAGTTGACAGGATCCTCGAAAGCAAACTCAACGGGCTCCTCGTTAGCGAACTCTTCTCCCGGCTCTACCCAAGCAAGACAAACAAGCAACAAGGACACAATCAACCACGTGCAAGATCTCAAACAATATGATGCAATGATGATATGCTATGCGGGATGCGATGCGGGATGCATATGCAAGATGTGACAGGAAATGCAAGAACCCAGCGTCAACATGGAAATCCAAGTGTGCCACTGGAAAGAAGAGATGAAATCGCTTGAAAACAATATAAAGAACGCCGGAATCGGAGTTTCAATTTGGAAATGGCGAGCGATTCAAATATGACACCGGTCTGCGGTTTACAGCAAGTAGCCATCTAAATGCAATGAGATGAACATGCTAAAGCACCCAAACATGACAACAAAATACATGGCAGGGATGCATACAAGATGCTTAAGAAAAGTCTAGCACTGAGCTACGGCCAATTCATCCATTAACAGGTTCAAACAAGCATGGCAAAAATGCATATGACAAACAGATCTCAGACTTAGTAAAATTAACACTTGTCTGGAATTTTAGATCAGGTAGCACTCTTCGGAGCAGCAAAACTATATGCTACAGGACCTGAACATGGAAAAGTAAAGCATGGCATGGAGATACTCAAAGAGATTAACAAAATTCCCTTAGTGACCTTGAGCCAAAAGGGATCAGAAAATACAATTGCAAGCATGTGAACATAGCAAAAATATAATCAGATCAAAGACTTAGTGAAACTGGAGCATGCTGAAAACAGATATCAAGTAGGCATGTTTACGAGCTCGATGCACTCAATACGGAGCAAGTCATGATAAGCTAAGCATACATCCATCAAGAATACACAAAATGCAAGCTAGACACGGCAAAAACAATAGCATAGCATGCACGGATCAACTACAACATCATCGGCAAAATTGCAAACAAGTTGACAATCTGCCTAGATTCATAAAGTAGCAAAAGTAGAGCTCGATTGACTCAAGCTAGGGTGCTCCATAATTGCAAACAAAGACATGGATGGATAGAGCACTACAAGATTAACAACACATCCTTACTGATCATCCTCAAAAGAGGCACGGATCACTAGGAAACAACATGAACATATGGCAATATGAGATAACTGATCAAGGACTTAGTGGAAATGCTAAGTCCCTGAAAACAGAATTACCAAGTGCACCATTTTGCAAGATTGTTCTAGTCATCACACACATCACAAAAATACACATGTTGCACCTCTGGAAAGATGACAAAACCGTTAACAAAACATATGTAGAACATCAGGGCATATCATGCACACATTAATCATGGCAAAAATGACAAAAGGCTAAATAGAGTAGCAGATCTGACAATAATCTCAAGTAGCCCTCTTCTAACAGCATTTCGGGCATCAAGATGAACACAAATGAAAATGATGCAATGGAATGAAATGATGTACTCTCTGAGATGAACAGTTTGATATGCTGTATGCCAAAAACGGAGCTACGGATGCAAAGTTATGGCACGATGAACATGGGCACTTGAAATGGAAAATATCAGGGACTTAGTAGAATTTTCGACCTCCGGATCTAGGGTTCGTCCGGTGCGTGAACCGAGTTGGTGGCACGGCTCACCGGAGAGGACCCGGAGCTCGCCGGAGAGGGGTGCCGGCGCCGGATCCGGGCGTGGGGATGCCGGATCTGGCCGGCGGCGGG
>NC_057797.1:222224984-222232910 GCF_018294505.1 Triticum aestivum
GATGCGGCGGCGCGGCGAAGGAGGCGGGCAGCGGCTTGCGGGCTCGCGGGGGCCGGTGCTGGGCCTGGCGGGCCGTGGCGGTGGAGGCAGTGGCGGCGCCACTTGGCGCGACGGGAGTGGGCGGTGATGAAGCTATGTACCTAGGGTAGGGGCATGGACCTGTCCTAAGGAGCCCTACCCAAGGACATCCCTGGAAGAAGTCACCTTTCAATCGACTTGAAGGTATCCCACTCGACAGATTCAAGACACTCGACCAGGAGGCTACCACTCGACTACGATGCCAACCACTCGAGTGACAGGAGATCTAAAGCCACTCCGCAAGCAAACGGTCGGCCATTAAGTAGTCTTTATGGTCATCATAGCACTTTATTAGGGACGTTACTAGTAACGCCCAGTCTTAATGTATTTTAACCCTGCATTGCTGAGGACCGGAGGGGTCTGGCGAACTCTATATAAGCCACCCCCTCCTCAGTAGCAGGGGTTGGCACCCCTGTAATTCGTACACACATAATCCAGTCGACCGCCTCCGGGCACCGAGACGTAGGGCTATTACTTCCTCCGCGAAGGGCCTAAACTCGTACATCCTGGTGTATTTACAACTTCTCCATAGCTGAGATCTAGCCTCTCCATACATACCCCCCTACCTCACTGTCAGAGTTAGAACCACGACAGTTGGCGCCCACCGTGGGGCAAGAGTCTTAGCACCTAGTTGGAGAAGTTGCGATTTTTCCGATCCCTTTGATCATGTTTTCGTGCGGAGATTTGGTGGAGGGCCGCGAGATCCGTCTCGGCGCACTCACGTTCGTCGCCGACAACTCCGCTTGGCTTCAGGAGGCTCCACTCGACATCGACGCCCTCTCCGTCCATGGTGCGACGCACTTCCGCGCATGTGTTCGTGGCGTCCTCTTGCGGCAGCCGTCGACCTAGTATCGGTCGACTCCCGTGTCATCTTCCCGCCCTGTCTCCCACCGGTGCAAGCGCTCCGGCCGGTCGAGACTTTAGAGGTGGGTGAGGCATGCCGTGGCCCGCCAGTCGGCAGCCCCACAAGTCGCGGCAATCGAGCCCGACGAATCCCTCTACGGCCTGTTCGACCTGTCGACTGGCTCCGCGGAGACTGCATCCGAGTGCGGCAGCAGCGACCTGGCGGCTGAGGTTCTGGCGGTCGATGGAACACACAGTCCTCCCGGTTTCCCTCGCATCAATGGAGGCATGGGTGGAGGCGACCCGTCGCATCCCCACGATGAGTATCTCCCCGAACCTCTCACGTCATTGCAGCGAGAGGAGCTTTGCCACTGGAACATGGATGCACTCCACACTCCTATCGTCGGAGAAACCCCTGAGGCCCGGACCTTGGAGGACGCGCGCTTGGCTAACTTGGCCGAGCGCACTCGACTGGAGAATCTCTAGCGAATACTTGACGAGCAAGCGCGTCAGCGAGCTCCCGAGTCCAGTCGACGTCAACTCTTCCCGCCTACGCAGGTATATCGAACCCCAGTTCAGAATTTGGTAGCCGCGGCCCGTATAGCAGAATCGATTCAGCCCTCCCAGTCAGAGGCTGGCAGGGGCTTGTTGCAAATCAGAGCGCTGCTCCGAGCAGCGGGAAACCAGAATTCCGCTGTTTCTCAGCCGCGGAATAGGATCCACAGTCGATCCGTTGCAACGGATACAGTCCAGTCGGCTCACAGCCCAAGATCGCCCCCGAGGCGTGAGGGACGCGGAGACCGGCACGATCAGTACAGAAGAAATGAGCAGTATGATCACCAGTTCGATCGACGTCGAGTGCCAACCCCTCCCCCGAGGAGTGGGTCATATGCGCCTCGACAGCAGGATGACAGACACCCTCATAGTGTTGGGCGGAGAGTTCCAGTCGACCCCAGGGACCCAAGCTTTGATGCGAGATCCATCCTCGTTCAGGGTCTGGTTGATAGGAACAGAGCTCACCGAGAAGGCCACGACAGGGATGCGCCTGCCAGCAGCAGTGTACGTGTTTCGGGGCCAGAGTGTTTCAGTCGAGCCATCAGGGCTGTAGTGATTCCTCCCAACTTCTGGTTGGCGACTGGAGTCAGCAAGTTCACCGGCGAGTCTAAGCCTGACACTTGGCTCGAAGACTACCGAGTGGCTTTCCAGATTGGGGGCGGCAATAACGAGGTGGCTACGAAGCATTTGCCTCTCCTGGTAGAGGGCTCAGCCAAAGCGTGGCTGAATCGGTTAGCACCCAGCAGCATCTACACTTGGGAGGATCTCTCTCGAGTGTTTGTCACGACCTTTGAAGGAACATGCAAGCGACCAGCAGGCCTTACAGAATTGCGGTCTTGCGTGCAGAAACCGAGTGAAACTCTAAGGGATTACATCCAGAGGTGGATCACTTTGCATCACACAGTTGAGAATGTACCAGATCACCAAGCAGTTTGTGCCTTTAAAGAAGGTGTCAAGAACAGAGAGTTGAACCTGAAGTTCGGTCGGACTGGAGAAATGTCTCTGAATCGGATGATGGAAATTGCCACCAAATACGCTAACGGAGAAGATGAAGATCGACTCCGGGGTGGCAAGCAGAAAGCAGTCGCCCAGGAAACCGGAGGCAATTCCAGTCGGAAACAGAAGCGGAAGGCCGAGCCAGCCGCTCCTGGGGAGACCCTGGCCGTAACCCAGGGAAAATTCAAGGGGAAACCCAAGGGGCCCTGGAACCCCAAGAAAGTCAAGGATCAAGATGGAAATGATGTTTTGGATCTGCCATGTCACATCCACACGAAGAAAGATGAAGAGGCTAACCTTATTTACCCAAAGTATACCACTCGACAGTGCCGGCTCCTGATCCAGCAGTTTCAGGGCAAGCAGTCCAAAGACAAGGAAAAAGAGTCAGACAGAGTTGAGGACAAAGAAGATAGTGACGATGGATACCCCCAAGTCAATTCCACCTTGATGATTTTTGCTGATGTCGAAAGCAAAAGTCGACTGAAAGTCATTAACCGTGAAGTGAATATGGTTTCCCCGGCAACACCCAGCTACCTGAAGTGGTCTTAGACTGCCATCACGTTCGACCAGTCCGATCACCCTGCGCACATTGCCACCCCTGGGAGGCAAGCTCTGGTGGTCGATCCAATTGTCGAAGGCACTCGACTTACCAAAGTCTTGATGGATGGTGGAAGCGGCCTGAACATACTGTATGCAGAAACGTTGAAAGGGATGGGCGTTCCGATGTCCAGGCTCAGTGCCAGCAACATGAGTTTCCATGGAGTCATTCCTGGAAAGAAAGCCGAGTCACTCGGCCAGATTGCTCTTGATGTGGTTTTTAGTGATTCAAAGAATTACCGCAAGGAAAAGTTGACATTTGAGGTTGTGGACTTCCGAAGTGCTTATCATGCTATTCTGGGCCGGCCAGCTTATGCACGCTTCATGGCTCGACCGTGCTATGTGTATCTCAAGTTGAAGATGCCCGGGCCCAGAGGTGTGATCACCGTTACAAGCAACCGGAAGAAAGCAGAGGAGTGTTTTCAGAAAGGATCAAAGATCGCTGATGCTCAGATGTTAGTAGTCGAACTGCAAGAGTACCAGAAGACTGCTGATCCGAGTGAATTGCTGCGAGCCAATAAGCCAGCTTCAGAATCAGCTTTTCAGTCGTCCGGTGAAACTAAGCCAGTCCACATTCACCCGACCGACCCCGATGCTGCTCCGACTCACATCTCAACGACGCTCGACTACAAATAGGAAGAAGCGCTCATCCAGTTCCTCCATGAGAACTGGGACATCTTCGCATGGAAGCCTTCTGACATGCCTGGAGTTCCAAGGGGGCTGGCTGAGCACCGTCTACGAGTCGACCCGAAGTTGAAGCCTATGAAAGAACATCTTCGATGGTCCGCCGTCCAGAAGAGGAAAACTATTGGCGAGGAGGTGGCTCGGCTCTTAGCAGCGGAGTTCATCCGAGAGATTTACCACTCCGAGTGGCTCGCCAATGTTGTCATGGTCCCCAAGAAGGACAAGTCACTTCGCATGTGCATTGACTTTAAACATATCAATCGGGCCTGCCCGAAAGATCATTTCCCTCTCCCCCGCATCGACCAGGTAGTCGACTCGACTGCGGGGTGTGAGTGTTTGTCTTTTCTAGATGCTTATTTAGGGTACCATCAGATCCGTCTATATGGACCCGATGAGATCAAAACGGCTTTCATCACCCCATTCGGGTGCTTCTGTTATGTCACCATGCCCTTCGGTCTCAAGAATGCTGGAGCCACGTTCATGAGGATGATTCAGAAGTGTTTGCTCACTCAGATCAGTCGGAACGTAGAAGCATACATGGATGATATTGTGGTTAAGTCACGGAAATGTTCTGACCTACTGACTGACCTTGCCGAAACCTTTGCTAACCTCAGGGGATATGATATCAAGCTCAATCCATCAAAGTGCACATTCGGAGTTCCTGGTGGAAAGTTACTCAGTTTTCTCATTTCCGAACGATGAATCAACACCAATCCCGAGAAAGTTGGCACCATACTCCGGATGAAGCGCCCCGTGCGTGTACACGATGTCCAGAAGCTTACAGGTTGCTTGGCAGCTCTAAGTCAATTCATTTCTCGTCTCGGTGAAAAGGCGTTGCCTCTTTACCGACTGATGAAGAAGTCTGACAAGTTCGAGTGGACTCCAGAAGCTGATGCAGCGTTTGCAGAGCTCAAAGCTCTGCTCTCCACCCAGTCGGTGCTTGCTGCCCCAATCAGTAAAGAGCCTCTGCTGCTTTACATTGCGGCCACGGGACAAGTTGTCAGTACAGTACTTATGATCGAGCGGGAAGAAGAAGGAAAGGCCTTCAGAGTTCAGCGCCCAGTATATTATGTGTCTGAAGTTTTGACTCCTTCGAAGCAAAGATATCCCCATTACCAGAAGCTTGTGTATGGGATTTACATGACCACGAAGAAGGTTGCACACTACTTCTCTGACCATTCCATTACAGTCGCCAGCGACGCTCCACTGTCAGAGATTTTGCACAACAGAGATGCAACTGGTCGAGTGGCGAAGTGGGCGATTGAACTCCTTCCCCTAGATATCAAGTTTGAAGCAAAGAAGGCTATCAAGTCCCAAGCAATTGCAGATTTCGTCGCCGAGTGGATTGAACAACAGCTTCCGACTCAAGTTCACTCGGAGCACTGGACCATGTTCTTCGATGGATCTAAGATGCTGAATGGTTCCGGTGCTGGGGTAGTATTGGTCTCCCCCCGAGGAGATAAGCTCAGATATATTCTCCAGATTCACTTCGATTCCTCCAATAATGAAGCAGAATATGAAGCACTCATGTATGGGTTGCGCATGGCCATTTCACTCGGCGTCCGACGCCTCATGGTCTATGGCGACTCAGATTTGGTGGTTAATCAGGTGATGAAGGAGTGGGACGTCATAAGCCCAGCTATGACTGGCTACTGCAACGCAGTAGAAAGCTAGAAAAGAAATTCGAGGGGTTAGAGCTTCATCACATCCCCCGAATGAAAAATCAAGCAGTTGATGATCTGGCAAAGATAGGCTCCCAGAGAGAAGCCATTCCCAGCAATGTGTTTTTGGAGCACATCCACTCGCCGTCAGTCCAGGAGGATCCTTTTACAGAAGAAGCTCTGCAACCGAAAAGTGCCACAGATCCGACTGAAGTCGAAATTCCTGCTCTGGTCGACCTAGTCATGGAGGTCTTGGCAATCACTCCCGACTAGACGATACCATACATTGCGTATATCTTGAGGAAAGAACTTCCAGAGGACGAAGAAGAGGCTCGATAGATCGTCCGTCGATCTAAAGCCTTCACAGTCATAAAAGGACAGTTGTATAGAGAAAGCGCAACTGGAATCGGTCAGAAGTGCATAACGCCAGAAGAAGATTAGATAATCCTTGATGATATCCACTCGGGGACCTGTGGTCACCATGCGTCCTCTCGGACCATCGCGGCCAAAGCATACCGAGCGGGTTTTCACTGGCCCAGGGCAAACGAAATGGCGAAAGAGATAGTCGACAAGTGCGAAGGCTGCCAGTTCTACTCCAACATGTCGCACAAGCCAGCATCAGCTCTGAAGACCATTCCACTCGTCTGGCCCTTCACTGTTTGGGGACTGGACATGGTTGGTCCATTGAGAACAGGCAGGAGCGGATTCACACATGTGCTTGTGGCAGTCGACAAGTTCACCAAATGGATTGAAGCCAAGCCTATGAAAAATCTTGATGCTAGCACTGCTATCAGTTTCGTCACAGAGTTGATATTCAGATATGGGGTCCCGCATAGCATCATCACTGACAATGGGTCAAACTTCGATTCAGACAAGTTCAGAGCTTTTTGCGCCTCTCAAGGCACACGAGTCGACTACGCATCGGTCGCGCATCCCTAGTCGAATGGACAAGCTGAAAGAGCAAATGGTCTAATCCTCAAAGGACTGAAGCCTCGACTGATGCATGATCTCAAGCACGCAGCAGGCGCTTGGGTCGACGAGCTTCCGTTAGTTTTGTGGGGACTGAGGACCACCCCGAACCGGTCGACTCGAAGAACGCCATTCTTTCAGGTTTACGGAGCCGAAGCCGTCCTGCCGAGTGATCTACTTCAGAATGCCCCCAGAGTCGAGCTTTATAACAAAGACGAAGCAGAGCAAGCCCGGCAAGACGCAGTCGATCTCCTAGAGGAGGAGAGGGAAATGGCTATGATCAGATCGACCATCTATCAGCAAGACTTGCGTCGATTCCATGCCAGAAATGTGAAGAGCCGAGCCTTCCAAGAAGGAGATTTGGTCCTCCCAGTGGATCAGCAGAAACCACACAAACTTGCTCCCACTTGGGAAGGCCCCTTCATCGTCACCAGAGTCCTCCACAATGGAGCATATCATCTATACAACGTTGGTCTCCGAATCGACGAGCCACGAGCTTGGAGTGCGGAACTACTCCGCCCATTTTACACTAGAATTCTCACTCGGATGAGGTGTAATAAGAAAAACTTCTGTAGTTTATTTTTATCAAAGACAAGAATGTCCCAGTTCTTCCTCTAATTGCTGTCACTTTTGTTTGCGTACGAAATCCCCCAGTGGGAGGCTCAGCTGCGAATCCGTTTCGCCTGAGTTTGCAAAAAAATCCTACTGAGTGGTGAGCCAGACTCCCACTCGGGGGCTTAGCTGCAGCCCAGTGCTCGCCTAAGTATCCGAGTGGAGAGCAAATGTAACACCCCGGATGTAACTTTCCCTATTTGTACTCCTACTCTTGCCGTTTCCGGCGTTAAGTTATATTTATTTCCTCGGGTTCGGGTTTTGTCTCTGTGTGTTGTTGTCGTTGTCATGCATCTCATATCATGTCATGATGTGCATTGCATTTGCATACGTGTTCATCTCATGCATTCGAGCATTTTCCCCGTTGTCCGTTTTGCATTCCGGCGCTTCGTTCTCCTCTGGTGGTCATTTATAGCTTTCTTTCGTGTGTGGGGATTAAACATTTCCGGATTGGACCGAGACTTGCCAAGCGGCCTTGGTTTACTACCGGTAGACCGCCTGTCAAGTTTCGTACCATTTGGACTTCGTTTGATACTCCAACGGTTAACCGAGGGACCGAAAAGGCCTCGTGTGTGTTGCAGCCCAACACCCCTCCATTTTGTCCCAAAACCCACCAAACTCTGCTCCATGTCCTAGAGCGTTCGATCACGATCGTGTGGCCGAAAACCGCACCTCATTTGGACTCTGCTAGCTCCCTCTATGCCTATATAAACACCCCCCATTCCAAATACCGGATCCCCCTCGTCCCTAACCCTAAAATCCCAGATCCGCCACCGGACACGTCCGGACGGTGCCGGACACGTCCGCTGCTCCCCGCTGCCGCCACATGGCGCTCCACCATTGGCTCGCGCCGCCGCCCCACATCCCCGCCGCCGGAGCCCGCAGAGGCCCGAGGCCGACCCTCCTGTGCCACCTCCCGGGCCGCCGCCCT
>NC_057797.1:222233180-222235440 GCF_018294505.1 Triticum aestivum
ATGCCGCACCGCGCCACCCCCTCGCCCCGGCCGGCCCCAGCTCCGGCCCGGCCACCAGCGACCTCGCCGGACCTGGCGTCTCCAACCCCGGCCGCCGCCATCCTCGACTTCCCCCGCGAGCCGCGCCGCCGTCCTCGGGTTCCGTGCCGTGAACAGTAAACCCTAGATCCAGATCTGGGGTAGTTTTTTTTCACCAAGTCCCGGATATTTTTAGTTCATATGCTCATGTTCGCGGTCCCGTAACTTTGCATCCGTAGCTCCGATTTGGGCATATAGCATATCATATTGTTCATCTTGGAGAGTACATCATTTAATTCCATTGCATCATTTTCATTAGAGCTCATCTTGATGCCCGAAATGCTGTTAGAAGAAGGCTACTTGAGTTAATTTTCAGATCTGTTACTCCGTTTAACACTTTTGTTATTTTTGCCATGATTAATGTGTGCATGATATGCCCGTGAGTTCTTCATATGTTTTGTTAAGGGTTTTGTCATCTATCCAGAGGTGCAACCCATGTATTTTTAGGATGTGTGTGGTGACTTGTGCAAGCTTGCAAAGTGGTGCACTTGCTAATTCTGTTTTCAGGGACTTAGTAATTTCACTAAGTCCTGGGATTGTTTAGTTCATGATGCCATATGTTCTTGTTGTTTCCTAGTGATCCGTGCCTCTTTTGAGGATGATCAATAAGGGGATTTTGTTAATATTGTAGTGCTCTACCCATCCATGTCTTTTTTTTTGCAATTATGGAGCAACCTAGCTTGAGTCAATCGAGCTCTACTTTTGCTTCGTTGTGAATCTGGGCAGATCGTCAACTATGCCATTGTTCTTGCCATGTCTAGCTTGTATTTTGTGCCTTCTTTATGGGTGTATGCTTGTCTTGCCATGACTTGCACCGTAGTGAGTGCATTGAGCTCGTAAACATGCCTTCGTGAGTTATGTTTCAGCATGTCCCAGTTTTCACTAAGTCTGAAAACTGATTATGTTTTTGCTATGTTCGTGTGCTTGTTAGTATATTTTGTGATCCATTTTGGCTCAAGGTCACTAAGAGACTTTTGTTAATCTTGTTGAGTAGCTCCATGACATGTCTTTCTTTGTCATGTTCAGGTCCTGTAGCATGTTATTTTGTTGCTCCGAAGAGGGCTATATGATCTGAAATTCCAGACAAGTGTTAATTTCACTAAGTCTGAGATCTGTTTTACCATTTGCGTTTTTGCCATGCTTGTTTGAACCTCCTAATGGATGAATTGGCCGTAGCTCAGTGCTAGACTTTTGTTAAGCATCTTGTGTGCATCCCTTCCATGTACTTTGTTGTCATGTTTGGGTGCTGTAGCATGTTCATTTCATTGCATTTAGATGCCTACTTGCTGTAAATCGCAGACCGGTGTCATTTTTGAATCGCTTGCCATTTCCAAACCGTAACTCCGATTCTGGCGTTCTTTATATCGTTTTCAAGTGATTTCATCTCATATTTCCAGTGGCACCCTTGGAATTCCAAGTTGAGGCCAGGTTCATGCATTTCCTGTCATATCTTGCATTTTGCATCCCGCATCGCATGCCGCATAGCATATCATCATTTCATCATATTGCTTGTTCTTGCACGTGGTTGATTGTATCCTTGTTGCTTGTTTGTCTTGTTTGGGTAGAGCCGGGAGACGAGTTCGCTAATGAGGATCCCGTTGAGTTTGCTTTTGAGGACCCAGTCAACTCTGACAACTGTGCAGGCAAGATGATCATACCCTCGAAATCACTACTATCTTTGCTATGCTAGTTTGCTCTCTCTTTTGCTATGCCATTGCTACGATGCCTACCAATTGCTTGCAAGCCTCACAAATTGCCATGTCAAACCTCTAACCCACCATTGTCCTAGCAAACCGTTGATTGGCTATGTTACCGCTTTGCTCAGCCCCTCTTATAGCGTTGCTAGTTGCAGGTGAAGTTTGGAGGCCGTTCCTTGTTGGAACATTTATTTACTTGTTGGGATATCATTATATTGCTATGTTATCTTAATGCATCTATATACTTGGTAAAGGGTGGAAGGCTCGGCCTCCCGCCTAGTGTTTTGTTCCACTCTTGCCGCCCTAGTTTCCGTCATATCGGTGTTATGTTCCCGGATTTTGCGTTCCTTACGCGGTTGGGTTATAATTGGGAACCCCTTGATATTTCGCCTTGATTAAAGCTTTTCCAGCAATGCCCAACCTTGGTTTTACCTTTTGCCACCTAGCCTTTTCTTTCCCTTGGGTTCTGCAAACTCAAGGGTCAT
>NC_057797.1:222235683-222237042 GCF_018294505.1 Triticum aestivum
CATTGCTCCTCTGAGTGTTGGTCCAAACTAGAGCCCCTTGCAGCGCCATCTCGGGGAAACTCGAGGGCTGGTTTTAGTTGTACGGATTGCTTATCTGAGTGTGCCCTGAGAAAGAGATAGGTGCAGCTCCTATCAGGATTTGTCGGCACATTCAGGCGGTGTTGCTGGTCTTGTTTTAACCTGTCGAAGTGTCTTGAATTACCGAGATACTAAGTCTGATCACAATGTCTTGGGAGGAGGTCTATTCCTTCGTTGACCGTGAGAGCTTGTCATGGGCTAAGTTGGGACTCCCCTGCAGGGATTGAACTTTCGAAAGGCGTGCCCGCTGTTATGGGCAGATGGGAATTTGTTAATGTCCGATTGTAGACAACTTGAACCTTAATTTAATTAAAATGAATCAACTGAGTGTGTTACCGTGATGGCCTCTTCTCGGCGGAGTCCGGGAAGTGGACACGGTGTTGGAGTAATGTTTGCGCAGGTTGTTCTCTAGCTTCTCGCTCTCTTTTGCGAATAAGTTAGCCACCACACTTGCTAGTCGCTTGCTGCAGCTCCACTCATATTTTACCTTGCCTTACCTATAAGCTCAAATAGTCTTGATCGCGAGGGTGCGAGATTGCTGAGTCCCTGTGCCTCACAGATTACTATTACACCAGATGCAGGGCCTGATGATTCCGCTCCGGGAGACGCGTACGAGCTCAAGTGGGAGTTCGACGAAGACTCTCAACGATACTACGTTTCCTTTCTCGATGATCAGTAGTGGTGCCCAGTTGGGGGTGAACGGGACCGTTGTCGCATGTTGGGTTCTCTTTTATTTTGGTGTCGTAGTCGGGCCTTGAGTGTATGGATGATGTAATGTTATTTATGTACTTGATTGACGTGGCGAGTGTAAGCCAACTATGTTATCTCCCCTTTTATTATTATTACATGGGATGGTGTGAAGATTGCCTAACTTGCGACATATGCCTTCAATGCGATTATGTCTCTAAGTCGTGCCTCGACACGTGGGAGCTATAGTCGCATCGAGGGTGTTACAGCAAACCTCCCACTCAGGGGCTTAGCTGCAGCTCAGTGCTCGCTTAAGTGTTCAAAAATCCTACCGAGTGGAGAGCAAACCTCCCATTCGGAGGCTTAGCTGCAGCCCAGTGCTCGCCTAAGTGTTTGAAAATCCTACCGAGTGGAGAGCAAACCTCCCACTCGGAGGCTTAGCTGCAGCCCAGTGCTCACCTGAGTGTTTGAAAATCCTACCGAGTGGAGAGCAAACCTCCCACTCGGAGGCTTAGCTGCAGCTCAGTGCTCGCCTCAGTGTTCAAAAATCCTACCGAGTGGAGAGCAAACCTCCCATTCGGAGGCTTAGCTGCA
>NC_057797.1:222237783-222254834 GCF_018294505.1 Triticum aestivum
CTAAGTGTTTGAAAATCCTACCGAGTGGAGAGCAAACCTCCCACTCGGAGGCTTAGCTGCAGCCCAGTGCTCGCCTAAGTTTTTGAAAATCCTACCGAGTGGAGAGCAAACCTCCCACTCGGGGGCTTAGCTGCAGCTTAGTGCTCGCCTAAGTGTTCAAAAATCCTACCGAGTGGAGAGCAAACCTCCCATTCGGAGGCTTAGCTGCAGCCCAGTGCTCGCCTATGTGTTCAAAATCCCACCGAGTGGAAAGCAAACCTCCCACTCGGGGGCTTAGCTGCAGCCCAGTGCTCGCCTAAGTTCGGAACACGTCCCAATCCACAAGGATGGCAAGATGCGAATCGACTGTTACCTTTTCCTTCGGAGCTGCACCACAAATACGAAGTTATTTTGAGTGAAGGCTATGTTCCACTCGGCAGATAATTCCTGAAGATATTCAACGATAAATCAAGTTCGGATAAAAACCAAAGGTCCAGGACCTCAGATCAAAGTACTCGAGCCCTCGGCTCGACAGAGTTTAACGGTTACAGAATCCACTCGGCATTCCGAGGCAAATTTAAAGTGAAGCATAAAAGTTTTACATTCCTCCAGCGGAGGACTGGAAGGGGCGACGAACTCATCCAAGTGGATCCCGTCTGCAATACGAGTAGCAGCAGCAATGAAAGTCTCCATGAAGTCTTGAAAGCTGTGCTTCCTGGTATTGGCAACTTGGATGGCGGCCAGCTTTTCTTCTCGCGCCTCCTTGCAATGGACGCGGACTAGAGACAGAGCGACATCAGCACCACATCTGGCAGAAGATTTCTTCCATTCCGCCACTCGACCTGGGACTTCATCCAGTCGAACCATCAGGGACTCGAGGTCGTTCTCAAGCATCGTTCCAGGCCAGAGTGATGTGTCGATCCGCGACATCGCAACCTTCAGCCGAGCAAGATAGTCAACAACGCTGGCAACACAAGACTCCAATCGGAGCACGTTCATAGCAGCCTCGTCCTTCATGAGAGAATTGGCGGGATCCAAGCCTGGCTCCACTCGACTGGTTTCCTCTTCGAAGCTCTGGCAAAATTCTGCAAACACGATTCAAGAATAAAACAGTGGCCTTGCACGGGCTTGGTAACTGCAAGACAGCCGGGTCGGAATAATTACCTTCGAGCATGACGAACATCTTCTTGGCGAGTCCACCGAGATAAGCCTCCAGATCATTTACCTACCCCGCCAGCTCACCCGCCTTGTCGTGCAGAACCATGTTTTCTTTCTTCAGTCGACTGACCTCTCGATTAGCTGTTTCGAGAGCAGTTTTCAGTCTGGAGTTCTCCTGTTCAAGAGTTCCGACCGAAGCCAGTTTCTCTTCTGCAAGCTTCATTTTGCTCGAGGACTCCTTTTGTGCTTCGGCAAGATCTTGATCCTTCTTCTTCAGAGCTTCCTCCAGTTCATCTACAGAACGTCGAGTGAACTCAACATCAAGAATGGGCAAGAAAGGGAAGTCACTCGCCAGCCATACCTTTTGCTTCGTCTCGCGCCTTCTGCAGGTTCTGTTGAGCGAGCTTCAAGTCAAGGTCGAGCTGGATCTGTTTGTTCTCCAACTCAGTGTAGAGAGCCACAAGTTCACAGGATTTCTGCAAAAGTCAGTCGACAGAGGTCCAAGATAAGTTGCTTCTGAGTAACCAAGAGACAATGATGACGTTTCTAAGACTACAGCTGAATCAAAAACATTCAACAGTAGTCTCGGGGACTACACCCAGTGGGTGCACTCAGCGTGCCCCCACTGGTTTTGAAAAAAAAATCGACTGCACGCAGTCGACCGGATACAGTTTCATTCGACATGGCCTGGCCAGACCGAGTGAAGGAGTAAAACCGCAGCAACGCAATATAAAGACTACAGTCGACTGCCAGCAGTCCACCGTAGTCTCGGGGACTACACCCAGTGGGTGCACTCAGCATGCCCCCACTCGACCAAAAAACTTAACAGAAACACCCAGTGGGTGTACAGATTTAAAAGATCTTCAGAAAAGAGATTCTTCAGACAGCATACCCTAACAGAACAAGAAGTGAATCGACTGACCTGGACGTTACTCTAAAGAGCTGAACTCGTGTCATAAGCCGCTTGGCTGGCTTCTCGAACCACCTTGACCTGCTCCATCATGATGCCTGCCTGGCGTATAGCTTCCTTAGCTGCACCCACTTGGTCCTCAGGGACGTGGTGTGTGGCGAAGAGCGAAGGCGGATTTACGGTCGACGTCGAGGGCCGCGCGCTCGCTAGAGGACTAGCGAAAGTCACAGAAGCCCGGGTGGTATCGCCACCGTCTCGAGCTACGGCCTCAGGCGCCGGAGTGGATTGTGGAGTCTCGCCAGCCGACGATTTCCTATTCCGCATCACTCTCAGCGGCGCTTCGTCTTCGTCGTCAAGAAGGCTAATAACATGAGGAGGAGCTACGAGAAAAATTCAATCGACCAGAGTTATAAGAAATCGTCAGCCGATTCAAGGCAGAACATCAGTAATCATACCAGGGTTGGAAGTAACAGCATCTTCCATCTCTTGATCGTCGTCCTTGGCGGAGATCTCAGAAGTAGCAGCACTACAAATTTTGAAAGACCGTCAGTCGGCGCAGTGGATCGACCAAGGATCCGTCCACGGTCAACAAAGGAGAACAAGTTCTATCATTACCCAAAAATGGTGGGGACGGTCATCCTCATCTTGGGCAGAGCCTTGGGTGGCTTGGTCGGCGCCGTGCAGGGGTGCTTGGGAGCTTTTTCAGTCGGCGCTGGAGAAGAGGTCCGAGGGCGCTTCGACGACTGCCCAACGGGGGCAGTCGCCTTACCACGTTCCCGCGCAGGGTCGTGTGTAAGCTTGGATCACCTTTCCGAGCGAGGAGGTCCAGCTTCCTCCTCCTCCTATTCGTCTCTGCTTTCGCCTCCGCTCTCCTTCGGCGTCAGACTCCCACTCCCCCTGTTCGTCTCTGATTTTGCCTCCGCTCGCCTCCCCTTCCTTGGCCTGCCCCTGTGCTCCGTTGGGTGTCGAGTACATCTCTGTAGTTGCCTGGAGAATAGCAGACAAGTCGAAAGTCAGTCGACCGATTCAAAGAGAGCAAATGAAGAAAGCAAGATCTCGGTCGGGGACACAAGGTCAGACCTGGTCCACCTCGTATGTACTGTCAAGCGGGACAACCCTCCTGGCTCCTCGGGGGTTGTCTTTGTTCCCTGTGATACTCGACAGCCACCCTTCCAGCATCTCATCGGTGACCTCCTCTGGGTGAACCCGAGTGGTGTCGTCGAGGCCCGAGTACAGCCACATAGGGTGGTCACGAGCCTGAAGCGGTTGGATGCGCCTCCGAAGGAAGACCTCCAGCAAGTCCATGCCGGTCACGCCGTCTCGGACAAGCTGAACCACTCGACCAACCAGCACCTTGACTTGCACCTTTTCCTCTAGCAGCACTTTCAGAGAGGCAGGCTTTTGAGCTCGGTCCAGAGAGAAAGGGGGAAGACCAGTCGACTGTCCTGGGGTCACCTGGTCTTGGCAATAAAACCAGGTCGACTGCCAACCACGGACCGACTCGGGAAAAGTGATAGACGGGAAAGAACTTTTACCCCTCATCTGGATCGCCAGGCCCCCGCATAGCTGGATCACTTGCATCCGTTCATCACTCGACTTGCTTTCTTTACCGATTGGGAATGGCAAGTGAAGATGTGTTTAAAGAGTCCCCAATGAGGGCAGCAACCCAAGAAACTTTCGCACAAGGAAATGAAAGCTGCAAGATACACGATGGAATTGGGAGTGAAATGATGGAGCTATGCTCCGAAGAAGTTCAAAAAGCTCTGGAAAAAGGACGAGGAGGTAGAGAAAATCCACGGTCGATATGGGTGGCGAGGAGGACGCACTCACCGTCACGAGGTTGGGGTTCGACTTCTCCCCCCGGGAGACGCGCAGCTTGATGGGGAATGACTCCCCCCTCCACCATGTCGTCAAGATCTTCCTGCCGAATCACCGAGGGCATCCAGTCGCCCTGGATCCAATCCCTGGGCAGAGCAGTCCTCGAGGAAGATCCGCCCCGAGCAGACTTCTTCCCCTTCCCCTGCACCGTCGCCTTCTTCGCGTGCTCCAAAGCCGACGTCTTGTCCTTCACCATCGTCGCCGGCGAGGCTCGAACGGACCTACAGCGCTAGGGTGAGAGCGGAGGTGGCAGAGGACCTTGCGGGGGGAGAAGGAAAGACGAGAGCACACCGTTGGGGAACCCCGAGCCGGCAACTTATAAGGAGCCGCTTCCGAGTGGCTGACCGGTAGGCCCAGGCAATCCCGTCAAATCCCGCAACAGGCGTGCGCGCGGTACGTGGCGAAAAAGGTGGCGCGGAGATCGAGGAGCTTCCATCCTATCCCATCTGATTACTTCGGCCGCCCCCGTCCCGCTCGCTTCCCGAAATTCGAATCCCGCCGAATCCGCGGGCTGCAGATCAACTCATCAAACTGAAGAACCCGCTCGTGCCGGCACTCGGTATTCCACAAGGAAATTCACTCGACGAGAGACCAAGAATGGATCAAGGTGACCGAAAGAAGTTGACAATGTCATCCGTGACGATTGATCCAGTACAAGACATTCGTATAACGCTAAGAACCAGTCGGAAGGACCCCCAACTCCTTCCCCACTCGAACCTCGATCCATTCGGGGGCTAATGATGAAGCTATGTTCCTAGGGTAGGGGCATGGACCTGTCCTAAGGAGCCCTACCCAAGGACATCCCTGGAAGAAGTCACCTTTCAATCGACTTGAAGGTATCCCACTCGGCAGATTCAAGACACTCGACCAGGAGGCTACCACTCGACTATGATGCCAACCACTCGACTGACAAGAGATCTAAAGCCACTCCGCAAGCAAACGGTCGGCCATTAAGTAGTCTTTATGGTCATCATAGCACTTTATTAGGGACGTTACCAGTAACGCCCAGTCTTAATGTATTTATCCCTGCATTACTGAGGACCGGAGGGGTCTGGCGAACTCTATATAAGCCACCCCCCTCCTCAGTAGCAGGGGTTGGCACCCCTGTAATTCGTACACACATAATCCAGTCGACCACCTCCGGGCACCGAGACGTAGGGTTGTTACTTCCTCCGCGAAGGGCCTGAACTCGTACATCCTGGTGTATTTACAACTTCTTCATAGCTGAGATCTAGCCTCTCCATACATACCCCCCTACCTCACTGTCAGAGTTAGAACCACGACAGGCGGCGGCGATGTGTCCGGCCAGGGCGGACGTGTCCGGCCAGCGCGGAGATGATTTTTAGGGTTTCAGACAAGGGGGATCCAGATTTTCGGGGAGAGGCCTTTAAATAGAGGTAGAGGGATCTAGGAGACTCCAAATGAGGTGCGGTTTTCGGCCACGCGATCGTGATCGAACGCTCTAGATGATGGAGCAGGTTTAGGTGGGTTTTGGGCCAAATTGTAGGGGTGTTGGGCTGCAACACACATGAGGCCTTTTCGGTCCCTCGGTTAACCGTTGGAGTATCAAACGAAGTCCAAATGATACGAAACTTGACAGGTGGTCTACCAGTAGTAAACCAAGGCCGCGTGGCAAGTCTCGGTCCAATCCGGAAATGTTTAATCCCCACACACGAAAGAAAGGTAGAAATGACCACCGAAGGAGAACGAAGCGCCGGAATGCAAAACGGACAATGGGGAAAGTGCTCAAATGCATGAGACGAACACGTATGCAAATGCAATGCACATGATGACATGATATGAGATGCATGACAACGATAACAACACACGGATACAAAGACCCGAACCCGAGAAAATATAATAACTTAACGCCGGAAATGGCAAGAGTTGGAGTACAAATTGGGAAAGTTACATTCGGGGTGTTACAGTACCCTACCGTGAAGGAAGACGGGACTCAGTTTGAGCAAGATGACTTTATTGCCTGTGTGAGGGGAGTTCGTCCTCAGGCTACCATTCTTGGAGAGGAGACCAACATCGACAAATATCAGCTGGGTTTTGATATGGACAATACGAAGATGGCGACTCCCTCTTATAAAGTGACACATCTTATCCCGCCGGTTCGCCAACACACTTTTGCCTAGGAAGTCGACCCAGCCAGCCTGATTGACGATGAAGCGGAGTTCATTGCTATGAACGGCTTTGACTGGTCCGATCCCAGCTTCCAACCAGTGGAGGGAGGTGAACCAGCGAGGGGAGAGTCATAATCATCTTTTGGGCTCTCAAAGCCTTGTAATAGGTTAGTTTGAAAACTGCATGTTTTGCCTATGCCATCGTGCATAAAATGTTGCATATGACTCCTTGCCCATGATATATGCATCACATCCGTGATTACATCTGTAATGTTTTAACTCTGTTCCTGTGTTCTTTGAATCCGGATTGTCAGTTTACATGACCCGGATGATGAGGTTGATAACCCAATCTTTTTCAGAAGTCAATACTTCCATATGTCTGATGACTGTTATGCCATGGCAGCTCATTGTCAAATAACCAAGCCGGTTTAATTTGAGACCATACTGACAGTTAGATTTGAGATGATAAAAAACAATAAGACAAAACACGAGGCTTCAGACAATGTAAATCAAATATTTAAATAAAATTGGAGGCTTCTGATTCGAATATGATCAGTAAACCAGACCAAAGGGGTTAAGCTAAGATTCGAATACGATCATATAGCCCCTAGTGGCTTTGGCGTTGCGCCGATCAAGAGGGTACCAACAGCTATGTTCTCTTTGGTTCGAATACGACCTATGTTTGAAGAGGAAGCCCCCAAATGACCTTGAGAGGTTTTTAACAACCCTGATTCGAATACGATCCAAGTCGGACCCAAAAGGGGTTAAGCTATGATTCGGATACGATCAAGAAGCCCCCTAGTGAGTTAGGCTTTGAGCCGATCAAGAGGGTTACGACAGCTATGTTCTCTTTGGTTCGAATACGACCTGTGTTTGAACAGGAAGCCCCCAAGTGACCATGAGGTTTGCGGCTAGATTCAAATACGATCATGAGCCGGACCAAAAGGGTTAAGCTAGATTCGGATACGATCAACCCCCTTTTGGTCATTTTAAATAATGAGAATAATAAAGATATATGATCATTGAAGGGGAAAAGGACAGAGGCCCTGCTTTATTACTTATCATAATATATACAACGTCAAAGTATGTACATGATGAGAGTCGGTGGCTTAAGTATAGTATGGCCGAAGCTGAGCAATGTCCCATGGCCGGCGGGTCTCCTCCTCCGACTTACATGAGTCTTTGTGCTCTCGAATGTCAATGAGGTAATATGACCCATTGTTCAAGTTCTTGCTGACCACAAAGGGTCCTTCCCAAGGTGGGGATAGCTTGTGCGCATCAGACAGATCCTGGATGAGCCGGAGCACCAGGTCACCTTCTTGAAATGTTCTGGACTTAACCCGGCGGCTGTGATAACGGCACAGGTCCTGTTGATAAATTGCTGATCGAGCCGCCGATAAATCTCTCTCTTCATCTAACAAGTCAAGCGCATCCTGTCGGGCTTGTTCATTATCAGCTTCAACGTAAGCCGTCATGCGAGGTGAGTCATGACGGATGTCACTGGGCAGAACTGCTTCTACTCCATAAACCATGAAGAAAAGTGTATAACCTGTAGACCTGTTAGGAGTGGTATTGATACTCCATAGCACCAAGGGTAATTCCACTACCCAACAACCCGGCTTACGCTGAGATCCCAACCGGCTTAAGGCATCCGCCGCTTCGTTCTTTCTGCGATCAATGTATTCCACCTGATACCCCTTTAAGTGTCCAGCCACAGCGTCCACCTCACGACGATAAGCTGCCATGAGAGGGTCCTTGGAATCCCACTTGCTTGACACTTGTTGAGCCACCAAATCAGAGTCACCAAGGCACCGTACCTGGCTTAAACTCATCTCTTTAGCCATTCGAATACCATGGAGCAAGGCCTCATATTCTGCTGCGTTGTTAGTACAAGGAAACATCAATCGCAACACATGACAAAACGGAAGTTAGAACAACTCCAGCCCCCGAGCCTTCCAACTGTCTGGACCCGTCAAAATGAATCGTCCAATATGTGTTGTCTGGCTTTTCTTCAGGTGTCTGCAACTCTGTCCAATCGTTAATGAAATCGACTAGCGCTTGAGACTTGATCGCAGTACGTGGCACATACTTTAAACCATGAGACCCAAGTTCAATGGCCCACTTGGCGACTCGTCATGTGGCTTCTCTATTTTGAATAATATCTCCTAACGGAGCAGAGCTAACCACAGTGATAGGGTGACCTTGAAAGTAATGCTTGAGCTTCCGGCTTGCCATGAACACCCCATAAACAAGCTTCTGCCAATGTGGATACCTTCGCTTAGATTCAATGAGCACCTCACTGACGTAGTAAATCGGCCGCTGGACCGGATGTTCCTTGCCAATTTCCTTGAGCTCCACCACAATAGCCACACTAACAGCACGTGAGTTAGCAGCCACATATCACAACAATGGTTCTTTCTCAACAGGAGCAGCCAGAACCGGTGGCTCGGCGAGGTGTCTCTTCAGATCCTCAAAGGCAGAGTTAGCAGCGTCACTCCAGACAAAGTCATCTGCCTTCTTCATCATTTGATACAATGGCATAGCCTTCTCACCCAACCAGCTTATAAACCGGCTTAAAACTTCGACAGGGCCTGCCAGCTGCTTAACGTCATTGATGCACGCCGGTTTAGCCAAAGATGTGATTGCCTTAATTTTCTCTGGGTTAGCCTCAATGCCTCTGTTAGACACCAAAAACCCCAAGAGCTTGCCAGCTGGGACTCCAAAAACACACTTGGCCGGGTTAAGCATCATCTTGTAGACCCGGAGGTTATCAAAGATTTCCTTTAGATCAGCTACCAAGGTTTCCTTCTCTCTGGATTTCACCACTATGTCATCCACATAAGCATGAACGTTATGCCCAATCTATTTATGATGGCAATTCTGTACACACCGCTGATAAGTCGCCTGGGCACTCTTAAGCCCAAAAGGCATAGACACATAGCAGAAGGCTCCAAACGGAGTGATGAAAGTTGTCTTCTCCTGGTCCTTAACTGCCATATTGATCTAATGATAACCAGAGTAAGCATCCAAAAAACTCAAACGCTCACAACCCGCCGCAGCATCAATGATTTGCTCAATACGAGGGAGAGCAAAAGGGTCAGCCGGACAAGCGTTGCTCAAATTTGTGTAATCCACACACATGCACTAGGTGTCGTTCTTTTTAAGCACAAGCACCGGGTTAGCCAACCACTCTGGGTGAAAAACTTCAACAATGAACCCGGCCGCCAAGAGCCAGGCCACCTCTTCTCCGATAGCCTTGCGCCTTTCCTTGTTAAACCGCCGAAGAAATTGCCGGACCGGCTTAAACTTTGGATCAATATTGAGAGTGTGCTCAGCGAGTTCTCTTGGTACACCCGGCATGTCAGAAGGCTTCCATGCAAAGATGTCCCTGTTCTCATGGATGAACTCGATGAGCGTGCTTTCCTATTTTGGATCCAAGTTAGCATTGATAATGAACTGTTTGGATGAATCGCCAGGCACGAAATCAATCATCTTGGTGTCATCAGCTGATTTGAATTTCAACACTGGCTCATGCTCCGTAGTTGGCTTCTTCAAAGATGTCATCTCTGCCGGGTCAACATTATCCTTATAAAATTTCAACTCCTCGGTTGCACAAACAGACTCGGCATAAGCAGCATCACCTTCTTCACATTCCAAGGCTATTTTCCGGCTTCCATGTACTGTGATAGTGCCTTTATAACTTGGCATTTTGAGCTGCAGATACACATAACACGGCCGAGCCATGAACTTAGCATAAGTCGGCCGTCCAAATAGAGCGTGATATGGGCTTTTTGATCTTAACCACTTCAAAGGTTAACTTCTGAGCCCTAGAATCATACTCATCTCCAAAGGCAACTTCGAGCTCAATCTTACAAACTAGGTACGCCGACTTACCAGGCACTACCCCATGAAAAACAGTGTTGGATGTTTTAAGACTCTTATCAGTTAACTCCATGCGACGGAACGTCTCATAATAGAGGATGTTGATGCTACTGCCTCCGTCCATGAGCACTTTAGTGAACTTATATCCACCGGCCTGAGGCGCCACCACCAAAGCCAGATGACCCGGATTATCAACCCGGGGTGGGAAATCCTCCCTACTCCACACGATAGGTTGTTCAGACCATCTCAAATAACGCGGAACCGCCGGCTGAACAGAATTTACAGCCCTCTTATGAAGCTTCTGATCCCTCTTGCACAAAATGGTGGTAAACACGTGGTACTGCCCACTTGTCGGCGTTCTGGGAACGAGGGTCCCCAGGCTTGCCTCCCTGCAGCCTGCGGTGTGGCTCATGTGGGGGCCCAGCACGGCCCATCTTCATCAGCTCAAGCTCAAGACCCTCGCGAGGGGCCAAGCCTCGCGGGGCGGACGACAGGAAGCTTCCTCAGAGGAAGCCTCATCAGGCAGGCTCGTGAGGAGGCGGAGAGATCAAGGCAAGGGTACCTCGTGAGGAACCCGTGATGCAAGCGATGACAATCGAGACCAGGCGGGCGCCAGGCGGGCACCGGCCTGCGCAGTGTCCTTGTTTCCCCTTTGGTGCAAATGGGGCAAGCACAGGCCAAGGCATCAGGCAAAGGTTGTCATTCCGGTGCAACGAGACCAAGACCAGCAGAGCGGCAGGACGGAGGTCACCATGGAGCCCAAGACGGCGTCATCACTAATACTTTTTGCAGCCGAAGACCACCTTTGGTCAGGATAACTTGTACTACCTGTTCCCCTTCAAAATGGCCAATTGTTGGCGCCCTTCCCACTCATTATTTGGGGAGAGGCCCAGGGCCACTATAAATAGAGCTAGCCACCACAGAGTAGAGGGAGCCATATAGGGAGAAGAGATCTAGAAATCTGGTAGAACCCTAGCAGAGAGAAAGAGAGGCGACTGAACTCACCCTAGCAGTTCATCGCCCCATCTCAAGAACACTTCTCACAAGGCTGTTCTTCCTTTGTACTGATCCTCATCAGCCCCTGAGGCAATCCACCACACCACACACTAGAGTAGGGTATTACACCACAACGGTGGCCCGAACCAGTATAAACCTTGTGTCCCTTGTGTTGTTCATTGTTTCTAGCTCAAATCACGCAAGGAGATCGGGCGTAGATCGGTAGGGGAGAGACCTCCGCGCGCACCCCAGTGTTCGAACCTCAAGGGTCTGCCGGAACCCGAAATCCGACATTTTGCGCGCCAGGTAGGGGTGCGCCGGAATCTTTCTTCCTCTGCATCATGTTCCGTCGCCTCGCCATTCGGATGTCAGGCAACCCGACTGCCACTGCCGACCGCTGGGCAGCATGGCCCGCCCACGCCGTGGCACCAGCCTAGGGCGACCTCAACCTTGCGCCTCAGGCAGCCCGCGCTCCGCAAGGCGCTGCGGGGCGCGGGCGACGCGGCCAGACACCGTCTGCCCTCACACCACGACAGGTGCGGGCCGTAGCATGGGCCTCAGACCACGCCGCGGCCACAGTGCTATACTCCCGACTGGAGCAAGCAAACTCCAGGGCCGCGCTCACGGTGGGCCGAGAGCTGCTACGGTGCCGACTGCTGGAAGGCGGCCGCGACGTGTTGTTGGAGCGAGTAGCCAAGCTCCTGGATGCCGCTGCCTCAGGAACACATCCTCTATTCGTCCAGCTGCCACCCCAGACCCAAGGCGGGCCGCATGGTGGCATCGTGCGCACGCGCGCAACTTCCAGCGGACTCCAGGGCCCGTCGAGCACCAACACCTATGCCGGCACCGGGCGGCAAGTCACGCCAGCCCCCTCTCAGGCCGGCGAGGGGGTGCATGCCGCGGCGTTCGACCTCGGCGGACCACCACGCCATCACCCCCAAGACGGTGCTCCAAGCCAGGCTGCATGGCATACGGGATGCTACGGCGAGGCGCACGGAGCGGTGACCCTAGAAGCTTATGTGCCCTGCATGGTGGATCAGGGGTGCGCGCTGGATGAAGATCATGGCTCATTCCTCGGGCTAGGCTGGGGCGAGGACACGCCAGGAGCTGAGCTCTTTCAAGAACCCCAGTGTCGGTGTCAAAACCGGCGGATCTCGGGTAGGGGGTCCCGAACTGTGCGTCTAGGCGGATGGTAACAGGAGACAAGGGACACAATGTTTTACCCAGGTTCGGGCCCTCTTGATGGAGGTAAAACCCTACATCCTGCTCGATTAATATTAATGATAGGGGTAGTACAAGAGTAGATCTTCCACGAGATCAAGGAGGCTAAACCCTAGAAGCTAGCCTATGGTATGATTGTTGTATGATCAAGAAGTTGGCCTACGGACTAAAACCCTCCAGCTTATATAGACAATGGAGAGGGTTGGGGTTACACCAAGTCGGTTACAATGGTAGGAGATCTTGAATATCCACATCGCCAAGCTTGCCTTCCACGCCAAGGAAAGTCCCATCCGGACACGGGACGAAGTCTTCAATCTTGTATCTTCATAGTCCTGAAGTCCGGCTGAACGTACAGTCCGGCTACCAGAAGACCCCCTAATCCAGGACTCCCTCAGTAGCCCCCGAACCAGGCTTCAATGACGACGAGTCCGGCGCGCAGATTGTCTTCGGCATTGCAAGGTGGGTTCTTCTCCAAATTCCGTGTACCTGCTGAATAATGTCCGATTTTCGTAATGTAGCGCACCTTGGCTTCCACACCCAATAATGAACGTCTTCCACGTATCAAACGAATGCGAAAAGTCGGGGTATTTTTACATTCACACCCCTAGCTGCATAAATGAGCCACCTATTTAATGGGATGAGGATTCAGATCCAAACCACACCTTCTCCTTTCCGCGAGTAATCATCAGAGTGCCTCCAGCAAAGGTCCATTCCAGCATGGCCAGCCGTCGCAGCTCCTCCTCTTGCCCTTCCAGTCCTAAACCTGGAGACTGGGAGAGGTGATCCATCCCACATAGCGAGCTAGTGTCGCTTTAGGCCAAGGGATTTCTCCCTCAGGCCTATATGGCCCCAGTCCGAGCCGGACTCGCCACCTATAATGGCAGAGAGCAAGCGGAGAGCACCCCCAATCCCTCCAAAGGAGAGCGGGTGTGTCTCGTCCCTTATCTCGTAAGAGGACTTGGATTTCCAATCATCCCTTTCTCCACGGGCTTCTGGAGTTCTATGGCCTCCAGCTGCACAATCTCACGCCCGGCTCTATATTGCATATCGCGGGCTTCATCGCCCTTTGCGAGCTATTCCTGGGTGTTGAGGCTCATTTCGCGCTGTGGAAGAGGTTATTCTGCCTGGTGTCCCGCTCTCAAAAGGGGTCTATATATCAAGTGGGCGGAGCCGAAGTGTGGCGTATCGCCGGGACCGGATATCTATCCGGAAACCCAAAGAAGGCGTCCGAAGACTGGCCTTTGGAATGGTTTTATATAGAGGACATCCCGCTGCCGGATCCTGTTCGGATCGGCCTCCCTGAGTTCGACGGTGCTCCCTTAAAGAAGCGCCTGAGCTGGCGTCCACGGAGCCCTCAGAGGGAAAGTGACAGGGACATCGTTTACCTGCTGGGCCGAATAAGATTGTTAGCCTATTCGGGACTGACCATGATCGGGGTTATGGCCGAATGCATTATGCGGGGGGTGCAGCCACTTCAGTATAGAAGCCACCCCATGTGGGATTTCAACGGGGAGGACGACGCCACCCGCTACGGCCGCAAGGCGCCGGATTCGGTTGCCGCTGTACTAAAGATCTTGTCCACTCTGTATAAGGGAGAAGAGGAGGAATTTTGTAACACCCTCGATGTGACTATATCTCCCACATGTCGAGGCACGACTTAGAGGCATAATCGCATTGAAGGCATATGTCGCAAGTTAGGCAATCTTCACAACATCCCATGTAATATAAATCATAAAGGGGAGATAACATAGTTGGCTTACACTCGCCACGTCAATCAAGTACATAAATAACATTACATCAACCCAACACTCATGGCCCGACTACGGCACCAAAATAAAAGATAACCCAACATGCGACACGGTCCCGATCACCCCCAACTGGGCACCACTACTGATCATCAGGAAAGGAAACATAGTAACATTGAGAGTCCTCGTCGAACTCCCACTTGAGCTCATGCGCGTCACTTGGAGCGGAATCATCAGGCCCTGCATCTGGTGTAATAGTAATCTATGAGCCACAGGGACTCAACAATCTCACACCCTCACGATCAAGACTATTTAAGCTTATAGGTAAGGTAAGGTAAAAATATGTGGAGCTGCAGCAAGCGACTAGCAAATATGGTGGCTATCCTGTTCGCAAAAGAGAGCGAGAAGAGGAGGCAAAGCGCGAGCGAGAAAACTAGAGAACAACCTGCGCAAGCATTACTCCAACACCGTGTCCACTTACTGGACTCCGCCGAGAAGAGGCCATCATGATAACACATTCCGTTGATTCATTTTAATTAAGTTAAGGTTCAAGTTATCTACAACCGGACATTAACAAATTCCCATCTGCCCATAACCGCGGGCACGACTTTCGACAGTTCAAATCCCTGCAGGGGAGTCCCAACTTAGCGCATGACAAGCTCTCACGGTCAATGAAGGAATAGACCTCCTCCCAAGACGTTCCGATCAGACTCGGTATCTCGGTTCTTCAAGACACTTCGACAGGTTAAAACAAAACTAGCAACACCGCCCGAATGTGCCGACAAATCCCGATAGGAGCTGCACATATCTCATTCTCAGGGCACACTCAGATGAGAAGGACGTCGGGTAGGCCATCCCAGAGTTGTCCCTGGTAGCCCCGGACATCGCTCGGTTGGACCAACACTCAGAGGAGCACTGGCCCGGAGGGGGGCTAAAATAAGATGACCCTCGGGCTCCGGAAACCCAAGGGAAAAAGAGGCTAGGAGGCATATGGTAAAACCAAGGTTAGGCATTGCTGGAAAAGCTTTAATCAAGGCGAACTATCAAGGGGTTCCCATTATAACCCAACCGCGTAAGGAACGCAAAATCCGGGAACATAACACCGATATGACAGAAGCTAGGGCTGCAAGAGTGGAACAAAACACTAGGCGAGAGGCCGAGCCTTCCACCCTTTACCAATTATATAGATCCATTAAGATAAAAAGGCAATATAATGATAACCCAACAAGTAAATAAATGTTCCAACATGGAACGACCTTCAATCTTCACCTGCAACTAGCAAAGCTATAAGAGGGGCTGAGCAAAGCGGTAACATAGCCAATCAACGGTTTGCTAGGACAAGGTGGGTTAGAGGTTTGACATGGCAATTTGGGAGGCTTGAAAGCAAGCGGTAGGCATCGTATCATTGGCATAGCAAAAGAGCGAGCAAACTAGCATAGCAAAGATAGTAGTGATTTCGAGGGTATGATCATCTTGCCTGCACAATTGTCAGAGTTGAGTGGATCCTCGAAAGCAAACTCAACGGGCTCCTCGTTAGCGAACTCGTCTCCCGGCTCTACCCAAACAAGACAAACAAGCAACAAGGACACAATCAACCACGTGCAAGGATCAAACAAGATGATGCAAAGATGGTATGCTATGCGGGATGCGATGCGAGATGCAAATGCAAGATATGACAAGGAATGCATGAACCTGGCCTCAACTTGGGAATCCAAGTGTGCCACTGGAAAGATGAGATGAAATTGCTTGAAAACGATATAAAGAACGCCGGAATCGGAGTCACGGTTTGGAAATGGCAAGCAATTCAAATATGACACCGGTTTGCGATTTACAGCAAGTAGGCATCTAAATGCAATGAGATGAACATGCTACAACACCCAAACATGACAACAAAATACATCGCAGGGATGCATTCAAGATGCTTAACAGGTTCAAACAAGCATGGCAAAATGCATATGGCAAACAGATCTCAGACTTAGTGAAATTAACACTTGTCTGGAATTTCAGAACAGGTAGCACTCTTCGAAGCAACAAAACTATATGCTACAGGACCTGAACATGGCAAATTAAATCATGGCATGGAGCTAATCAAAGATCTTAACAAAAGTCCCTTAGTGACCTTGAGCCCAAAGGGATCAGAAAATCCAATTGCAAGCATGTGAACATAGCAAAAACATAATCAGTTTTCAGACTTAGTGAAAACTGGAGCATGCTGAAAACAAATATCAAGTAGGCATGTTTACGAGCTCGATGCACTCACTATGGTGCAAGTCATGATAATCTAAGCATACACCCATCAAGATTACACAAAATGCAAACTAGACATGGCAAGAACAATAGCATAGCATGCAGGGATCAACTACAACATCATCGGCAAAATTGCATACAAGTTGACAATCTGCCCAGATTCACCAAGTAGCAAAAGTAGAGCTCGATTGACTCAAGCTAGGGTGCTCCATAATTGCAAACAAATACATGGATGGAAAGAGCACTACAAGATTAACAAAACATCCTTATTGATCACTAGGAAACAACATGAACATATGGCCATATGAGATAAACAGATTAAGGACTTAGTGGAATTGCTAAGTCCCTGAAATCAGAATTATCAAGTGCACCACTTTGCAAGCTTGTGATAGTCACCACACACATCACAAAAATACATGGGTTGCACCTCTAGAAAGATGACAAAACCCTTAACAAAATATATGTAGAACTCATGGGCATAACATGCACACATTAATAATGGCAAAAATGACAAAAGGCTAAATAGAGTAGCAGATGTGACAATTATCTCAAGTAGCCCTCTTCGAACAGCATTTCGGGCATCGAGATGAACTCAAATGAAAATGATGCAATGGAATGAAATGATGTATACTCTGAGATGAACATTTTGATATGCTATATGCCAAAATCGGAGTTACGGATGCAAAGACACGATGCTATGAACATGGGCACTTGGATCTAGGATTTCGAGAGAAAAAGTCAACCCGAGGAGATCTAGATCCAGATCCAGCGCACGGAAATCGAGGACCACCGGATCTTCGCCGGAATCACTGTAGACGGCAGCGGCGGACGAGGAAGGAATGGCCGGAGTGGGGCGGTGGCCGGGCCTCCACCGGCGTCCAGGTGGACGGCGGAGGCGGGGCTCGG
>NC_057797.1:222255315-222264161 GCF_018294505.1 Triticum aestivum
GCGGCCCGGTTGGTGCGGGGAGGGGGCCGGCTTCGGGCCGGCGGGCCTCGGCGGCAGCGCGGGCAGGAGCCGCCACGTGGCGTAACGTGGTTGGCACGGACGGCGGCGGCGGCTTTGTCCGCCCAGGACGGACGTGTCCGGCGGCGGCGCGAGGGGATTTTTAGGGTTTGGGAGAGAGGAGATCCGCGAATTTCGGGAGGGGACTTTAAATAGAGGTAGAGGGAGCTAGGAGAGTCCAAATGAGGTGCGGTTTTCGGCCACGCGATCGTGATCGAACGCTCTAGATGATGGAGAAGGCTTAGGTGCGTTTTGGGCCAAATTGGAGGGGTGTTGGGCTGCAACACACATGAGGCCTTTTCGGTCCCTCGGTTAACCGTTGGAGTATCAAACGAAGTCCAAATGATACGAAACTTGACAGGCGGTCTACCGATAGTAAACTAAGGCCGCTTGGCAAGTTTCGGTCCAATCCAGAAATGTTTAATCCACACACACGAAAGAAAGGTAGAAATGTCCACCCGAGGAGAATGAAGCGCCGGAATGCAAAACGGACAACGGGGAAAATGCTCGAATGCATGAGACGAACACGTATGCAAATGCAATGCACATGATGACATGATATGAGATGCATGACAACGATAACAACACACGGAGACAAAGACCCGAACCCAAGAAAATATAATAACTTAACGCTGGAAACGGCAAGAGTTGGAGTACAAATTGGGAAAGTTACATCCGGGTTGTTACAACACTCCACCACTACGAAAGGATCTCGTCCCGAGATCTAGGACTGAAAGAACGCCGGGTACTCAGAACGGAGGTGATCCTCACGTTCCCAGGTAGCTTCATGGTCGTAATGGTGTGACCACTTGACTTTGAGTAATTTGCTTGACTTGCTGCGGGTCTTGCGTTCAGTCTCTTCAAGAATAGCAACTGGGTGCTCACGATAGGAGAGATCTTCTTTGAGCTCAGTGTCCTCGAAGTTGACGGTGCGGTCAGGAGTCTTGAAGCACTGTCGAAGCTGAGAGACATGGAACACGTCATGAACATTTGCAAAGTTTGAAGGAAGCTCGAGTTGATAGGCGAGGTCGCCTCTCTTGCTGACAATCTTGAAAGGTCCCACGTATCAAGGGGCAAGCTTCCCTTTGATACCGAAGCGACGAGTACCTTTCATAGGAGAGACGCGGAGGTAAACATGATCTCCGATCTCGAAAGCCAAATCACGGTGCTTACTGTCATAGTGGCTCTTCTGACGGGATTGGGCTGCTTTGAGGTTGTCACGAATGACTTTGCACATTTCCTCTGCCTCTGTGATTTAGTCATTACCCAAAAGCTGATGTTCACCGGTTTCAGACCAGTTGAGAGGGGTACGGCACTTCCTGCCATACAGAATTTCAAATGGGGCCTTGCCCGAACTTGCTTGAAAACTGTTGTTGTAGGAGAATTCGGCATAAGGAAGACAATCCTCCCACTTCATGCCGAAGGAGATCACACAAGCCCTGAGCATATCATCAACAATCTGGTTGACACGCTCGACTTGACCGCTAGTTTGAGGATGGAAAGCTGTGCTGAAGCGGATATTCGTGCCCATGGCCTTCTGAAAAGAATCCCAAAACTTGGATGTAAAGATGTTGCCATGGTCTGAAGAGATCACTTGTGGAATACCGTGCAGAGAGACAATCCGAGAGGTATAGAGTTCCGCCAATTGAGTTGCAGTGATCGACTCTTTGATAGGCAGAAAGTGAGCCACTTTGGTGAGTTTGTCGATGCCAACGAATATAGCATCATTGCCACGCTTGGACTTTGGAAACCCAGTCACGAAGTCCATTTCAATGTGGTCAAACTTCCATTCTGGAATGGCAAGAGGTTGGAGGAGACCTGCTGGCCTTTGGTGTTCTGCCTTCACTCTTCTGCAGACATCATATTCATTCACGAATTGAGCAATCTCGCGCTTGATTCGAGTCCACCAATAAGCCTGCTTGAGGTCCTGATACATCTTCGTGCTCCCAGGGTGGATGGAGAGGACAGAATTGTGAGCCTCGTTCATGATCACTTTACGGAGGTCACCTTTGGGTACAACAATATGATCCTCGAAGAAGAGAGTATCCTTGTCATCAAGGCAGTAGCACTTGTACTTGGTTTGACTCTTGGCAATCCCAATCTTCACCTTTTTCACCATAGCATCGAGAAGCTGGGCTTGGCGAATCTGGTCTTCCAAGGTAGGAGAGACTTGAAGGTTGGCGAGGAAAACTTGAGGAACAACTTGCAGATTAAGTTTGCGGAAAGCTTCACAAAGCTCGGGTTGATAAGGCTTAAGTATCATACTGTTGCAGTAAGCTTTCCGGCTCAATGTGTCAGCAATCACATTGGCCTTGCCTGGAGTATACTCGATACTCGGATTATACTCTTGAATCATTTCGACCCATTGAGTTTGCCTGAGGTTGAGATTAGGCTAAGTGAAGATGTACTTGAGACTCTTGTGATCAGTGAAAATGTCCACTTTTCTTCCCAATAAGAGATGTCTCCAAGTCAAAAGAGCATGCACAACTGCCGCCAACTCGAGATCATGAGTGGGGTAGTTCTTCTCATTAGGCTTCAACTGGCGAGAAGTATAAGCAACAACTTTCTTCTCTTGCATCAATAATGCGCCAAGACCTTGGAGAGAGGCATCACAAAAGACCTCGTACGGCTTGGATTCATCAGGCGGAGTCAGAACTGGAGCAGTGATCAATTTCTCTTTCAAAGTGTTGAAAGCAATGTCACATTCCGGAGACCAAACGTACTTGACGTGTTTTTGGAGGAGATTTGAGAGAGGCTTCGCGATCTTAGAAAAGTTTTCAACGAATGTTCGACAATAGCTTGCGAGACCGAGGAAGCTACAGAGTTGCTTCACGTTCTGAGGAGGTTCCCAATTCACAATTGCAGACACCTTCTCAGGATTCACGGCAATGCCCTTGGCAGAGATGATATGACCAAGATAAAGAACCTCATCGAGCCAAAATTCACACTTGGAGAAGTTGGCGTAGAACTGGTGTTCCCTGAGCTTATCGAGTACCAAACGCAAGTGCTTGGAATGATCTTCCTTGTTCTTCGAGAAAACCAGAATGTCGTCGAGATAGACCAAAACGAAGTCATTGGTGTAGGCGTTGAAGATGAAGTTCATTATGCGAGAGAACGTCGGAGGAGCATTGACGAGGCCAAAAGACATGACAGTGTATTCATATGAACCATAGCTTGTCCTGAAAGCCGTCTTGGGAATATCTTGCTCATGGGAATATCTTGATAACCCATACGGAGATCAAGCTTGGAGAATACTTGGACACCTTTGAGTTGTTCGAACAGCTCGTTGATGTTGGCAAGTGGGTATTTGTGCTTGATGGTCTTCTTGTTCAATGGACGGTAATCAACACAAAGTCGGTTCGTTCCATCCTTCTTCTTCACAAAAAGAACACCACAACCCCACGGAGAAGAACTAGGCTGGATGAGACCCATTTTCTCTTGAATATCGAGTTGGTTCTTCAGCTCCTTCAACTCTTCAGGTCCGAGCTTGTAAGGGCGCTTGCAAACAGGTTCCATGTCGGGCTCAAGATCAATAATGAATTCAACTGGCCGGTGCGGAGGCATTCCTGGAAGCTCTTCTAGAAAGACGTCTTGATATTCGCAAACGACTGGAATTTGCGAGATAGCATCGAGTTCACCCTTCTCATTGAGAGAAAACAGACGGATAGTATCATCATGAGTGGCAAAGACAATTACATCCTCAGACGAATGAGTCAATTGAATCTACCTGGCTGCACAATCAAGATGCGCCTTGTGCTTAGAAAGCCAATCCATTCCGAGAATAAGATCAATATCTGAGTTACCAAGAACTATTGGAGAAGAAAGAAACCTGTAATAGCCCAACGTGATAGTAACATCCGGAGCCATCATTTTGGTGTTCATGAACAAACCCGGAGAAGAAACCGCTATCGGCTTAGGCAAATCAATAGTATGCACATCATGCATAGATGCAAAAGGCTTCAATAAAAATGATAAGGATGCACCAGTGTCAAAAAGAACTCTTGCGGGAATGTCATTAACAGGAAGGTTACCCATGATCACATCTGGTGAGTCCTCTGCCTGAGCTACATTCAACAAGTTGACCTTGGCAGACTTGGTGTTATGCTTGACCACAGCTGTACTTGCCGATCTCACAGGAGGAGGAGGGGGAAGACGCCTCTGGTTGAGACACTTGTTGGCATAGTGACCCTTCTGTTGGCACTTGTTGCACGTGACCTCTGAAAGAGGATGGTGATACGGAGCACTCGATCTTGGAGCTTGAGACGAAGTCTTGTTCTGAAAGCCAGGGTTGGGTGGGTGGGAAGAACCACTGCCACCTTTGCTCTTCTGCTGATACGGCTGACGGAACGGAGGAGGAGGAAGCCAATACTTCTGCTGCTTGGCCACTTGAGTAGAGGAAGAAGGAGTAACATCTCTGACTCTCTTCTTGGAAGCATCACACCTCAACTGAGCAGCCTCTTGCTTCAATGCCATGTTGTAGAACTCATCGTATCTCAAGGGCTCGAAGAGAACAAGAGCTAGCTGAATTTATTCTCTGAGACCACCCCTGAACTGATATATCATGCTCTTCTCATCAGGGACGTCCTGCTTGGCAAAGCGGGCGAGCTTCTGAAATAACTTGTTGTAGTCATAGACAGACAAAGAGCCTTTCTTCAGGTTGCGGAATTCCTCACGCTTTCTTTCAACCACGCTCTGGGGAATATGATGAGCTCGGAAATCTTGACGGAATTCATTCCAAGTGATAACACGTCCACCTCTGGAGTCCTTGTACTGCTGGAACCATTCTGCAGCTTGATCTTTGAGTTGGAAGGAAGCGAACTTAACAAAGTCCTCAGGCCTGACGTTACTGCACTCGAAATGCTTGCACAGATCCACTAGCCAATCGTCAGCATCGGTTGCCTCAACACAATTGCTGAAAGTTTTTGGCCCATTAGCAAGGAACTGGTTGAGTGTAGCATAGTGATTCTGATTGTTGCCTTGATTCCCTTGGTTGCCTTGATTGCGCTCTTGAAGAATTTGCATGATCAACTGTGTGTTTGCATTGGTTGCGGCCATCACAGCTTGCCATGCCTCCGGAGGAGGTGGAGGTGGTGGCGGATCAGGATTCCGAGTCGTGCGTGTTGGAGGAGCCATCCTGAAGAGGTTGACATCCATTAGCACATTGATAGACAATTATTGAAGCTGAATCCAATGGAATGAAAATTGCAACATATAGTCTTCACATCCGAACAAAATGAACGAATGCATTCCTCTTGAAATGGTCACATATCCACAAATTGAGAAGCCACTTAGAGTTAAGGTAGAGAGATAAATCAACAAGGTACGGATCAAGAACGAATAATCGGTAAGAAATCCCAATCTCAAACCAATATCCATGGAAGAAGAACTAGAGCTACTTGAATTCCCACCTATGAAACTCCCGAACCTTTCTGGTTATGCAATCAGGTCTTGGGGATACAGGCGAAGCATAATATCTCACCCAAATCTAGCAAATCCTACATCCAGTTGTATCCATCCTTCAACACATAACCAAGAAACCTTCGGAAACCATCTACCTCAACCATCGAAAAGCATCCGTTATACAAGTTATGGCGATACTCCCTAACTCCCGCCCCAGTATTGGGTGGCGTCGAGGTTATCTCACCAACGAACTGCATAAAAGAGATTTTCAATGTCGGCGTACTAAACTCAGGTATTCCAGAACTGCAACGATAAAATTATGACAACAACACCTCAGAGCTCAACTCCCCGGGACAATTCCACAAAACCCCTGATAGGAGGCACCAAGACAATGTTCTCATCATAAAACCATCGGAACGATTCCAAGATACCCGCGTGATCCTAAATTTTTTTAGTGAAATTTGAGAAGAGAAGAGTCAAAACTCTACGTCAGGATGCCTTACCAGAGCGATGATGAGACTGGGAAGTAAAAAGAATTCCTAAACTCTCCGATATATAATTCCTATTGACTCAAAACATTTTTCTAGACACAACTCGGCCGCTAAAAAAACGATCAAGCAATGGGGCTCCTAAGGTCGGGGAAGGCTCTGATACCAACTTGTAACACCCTCGATGCGACTATATCTACCACGTGTCGAGGCACGACTTAGAGGCATAATCGCATTGAAGCCATATGTCGCAAGTTAGGCAATCTTCACAACATCCCATGTAATATAAATCATAAAGGGGAGATAACATAGTTGGCTTACACTCGCCACGTCAATCAAGGAAGAAAGTTCAAATCCCTGCAGGGTAGTCCCACCTTAGCCCATGACAAGCTCTCACGGTCAACGAAGGAATAGACCTCCTCCCAAAATGTTCCGATCAGACTCGGTATCTCGGTTCTTCAAGACACTTCGACATGTTAAAACAAAACCAGCAACACCGCCCGAATGTGCCGACAAATCTCGATAGGAGCTGCACATATCTCGTTCTCAGGGCACACTCAAATGAGCAAGATGTCGGGTAGGCCAGCCCAGAGTTGCCCCTGGTAGCCCCGGACATCGCTCGGTTGGACCAACACTCAGAGGAGCACTGGCCCGGAGGGGGGCTAAAATAAGATGACCCTCGGGCTCCGGAAACTGAAGGGAAAAAGAGGCTAGGAGGCATATGGTAAAACCAAGGTTGGGCATTGCTAGAAAAGCTTTAATCAAGGCGAACTATCAAGGGGTTCCCATTATAACCCAACCGCGTAAGTAACGCAAAATCCAGGAACATAACACCGATATGACGGAAGCTAGGGCGGCAAGAGTGGAACAAAACACTAGGCGAGAGGCCGAGCCTTCCACCCTTTTCCAATTATATAGATGCATTAAGATAACAAGGCAATATAATGATAACCCAACAAGTAAATAAATGTTCCAACAAGGAACGACCTTCAATCTTCACCTGCAACTAGCAACGCTATAAGAGGGGCTGAGCAAAGCGGTAACATAGCCAATCAATGGTTTTCTAGGACAAGGTGGGTTAGAGGTTTGACATGGCAATTTGGGAGGCTTGAAAGCAAGCGGTAGGCATCGTAGCATTGGCATAGCAAAAGAGCGAGCAAACTAGCATAGCAAAGATAGTAGTGATTTCGACGGTATGATCATCGTGCCTGCACAGTTGTCAGAGTTGACTGGATCCTCGAAAGCAAACTCAACGGGCTCCTCATTAGCGAACTCGTCTCCCGGCTCTACCCAAACAATACAAACAAGCAACAAGGACACAATCAATCACGTGCAAGGATCAAACAAGATGATGCAAAGATGGTATGCTATGCGGGATGCGATGCTGGATGCAAATGCAAGATATGACAAGGAATGCATGAACCTGGCCTCAACATGGGAATCCAAGTGTTCCACTGGAAAGAAGAGATGAAATCGCTTGAAAACGATATAAAGAACGCCGGAATCGGAGTCACGGTTTGGAAATGGCAAGCAATTCAAATATGACACCGGTCTGCGATTTACAGCAAGTAGGCATCTAAATGCAATGAGATGAACATGCTAAAGCACCCAAACATGACAACAAAATACATGGCAGGGATGCATTCAAGATGCTTAACAAAAGTCTAGCACTGAGCTACGGCCAATTCATCCATTAACAGGTTCAAACAAGCATGGCAAAAATGCATATGGCAAACAAATCTCGGACTTAGTGAAATTAACACTTGTCTGGAATTTCAGATCAGGTAGCACTCTTCGGAGCAACAAAACTATATGCTACAGGACCTGAACATGGCAAATTAAAGCATGGCATCAAGCTACTCAAAGATCTTAACAAAAGTCCCTTAGTGACCTTGAGCCAAAAGGGATCAGAAAATCCAATTGCAAGCATGTGAACATAGCAAAAACATAATCAGTTTTCAGACTTAGTGAAAACTGGAGCATGCTGAAAACAGATATCATGTAGGCATGTTTACCAGCTCGATGCACTCACTACGGTGCAAGTCATGATAATCGAAGCATACACCCATCAAGATTACACAAAATGCAAACTAGACATGGCAAGAACAATAGCATAGCATGCACGGATCAACTACAACATCATCGGCAAAATTGCAAACAAGTTGACAATCTGCCCAGATTCACCAAGTAGCAAAAGTAGATCTCGATTGACTCAAGCTAGGGTGCTCCATAATTGCAAACAAATACATGGATGGAAAGAGCACTACAAGATTAACAAAACATCCTTATTGATCACTAGGAAACAACATGAACATATGGCCATATGAGATAAACAGATTAAGGACTTAGTGGAATTGCTAAGTCCCTGAAATCAGAATTATCAAGTGCACCACTTTGCAAGCTTGTGATAGTCACCACACACATCACAAAAATACATGGGTTGCACCTCTGGAAAGATGACAAAACCCTTAACAAAATATATGTAGAACTCATGGGCATAACATGCACACATTAATGATGGCAAAAATGACAAAAGGCTAAATAGAGTAGAAGATCTGACAATTATCTCAAGTAGCCCTCTTCGATGATGCAATGGAATGAAATGATGTACTCTCTGAGATGAACCTTTTGATATGCTATATGCCCAAATCGGAGTTAGGATGCAAAGATACGATGCTATGAACATGGGCACTTGGATCTGGGATTTCGAGAGAAAAAGTCAACACGAGGAGATCTAGATCCAGATATAGCGCACGGAAATCGAGGACCGCCGGATCTTCGCCGGAATCACTATAGACGGCGGCGGCGGACGAGGAAGAAATGGCCGAAGCGGGGTGGTGGCCAGGCCTCCACCGGCGTCGAGGTGGACGGCGGAGGCGGGGCTCGGCCGCGGCGGAAGAC
>NC_057797.1:222264333-222289289 GCF_018294505.1 Triticum aestivum
GCGCGGTGGAGTGGCGGAGGATGCGGCGGCGTCGGGCGCCGGCGACGAGGGAGGCGGCGGTGCTAGCGAGCGCGGGCGCGGCCCGGTTGGTGCGGGGAGGGTGCCGGCTTCGGGCCGGCGGGTCTCCGCGGCGGCGCGGGCAGGAGCCACCACGTGGCATAACATGGTTGGCGCGGACGGCGGCGGCGGCTTTGTCCTCCCAGGACGGACGCGTCCGGCGGCGGCGCGAGGGGATTTTTAGGGTTTGGGAGAGAGGAGATCCGCGAATTTCAGGAGGGGACTTTAAATAGAGGTAGAGGGAGCTAGGAGAGTCCAAATGAGGTGCAGTTTTTGGCCACGCGATAGTGATCGAACGCTCTAGATGATGGAGAAGGCTTGGGTGGGTTTTGGGCCAAATTGGAGGGGTGTTGGGCTGCAACACACACGAGGCCTTTTCAGTCCCTCGGTTAACCGTTGGAGTATCAAACGGAGTCCAAATGATACGAAACTTGACAGGTGGTCTACCGATAGTAAACCAAGGCCGCTTGGCAAGTTTCGGTCCAATCCGGAAATGTTTAATCCCCACACACGAAAGAAAGGTAGAAATGTCCACCGGAGGAGAACGAAGAGCCGGAATGCAAAACGGACAACGGGGAAAATGCTCAAATGCATGAGACGAACACGTATGCAAATGCAATGCACATGATGACATGATATGAGAAGCATGACAACGACAACAACACACGGAGACAAAGACCCGAACCCGAGAAAAAAAATAACTTAACGCCGAAAACGGCAAGAGTTGGAGTACAAATTGGGAAAGTTACATCCGGGGTGTTACAAATTTCTCCGCGTCAACCCACCGGGTGGATTCTCTATGCACAATCCACCAAGCTGGGTAAGCGGCCGCATTTACTTGCCCATCCATTTTGTATTCCCATTGTCAAATATTTAGTCTAACGACTTCAACGCAGGAACTGCGCCGGGCTGTTAAGGAAATAAACAGCCCTCCTCCACAACCCGAGGACCCAGGAAGGTCCCTCGACCCGGCCTCTCAAGAGGATCCGGACATATCTGTGGAGCTGATTGATGGGGTGTTCCATCAACTGAGCAAGGACAACGCCTTGGTGGCCATTACGGTTGATTACCCAGGGTTAATCCCGGCCTCCCAGGTAACAGAGAGCAGAGTCTCATCCCCTTGAGAAGGAATCCATTCTCACATATTTCAGTTTTCTTGACAACGACCATGTTTTGTAGGGGAGGTTTCCGAGGCGGGAGGCCGAACCTGCGGCGGCTAGCCAACGAGGGGCCGCAGGGCCCCGTGGGGTAAAAAGGAATGTAGTCCGGACTGAGACGCCAGCGCAAAGGTATAGCGCACCCTCTTTTTCCCTAGTGCTATTCCTTCAGGGTATATTAATGTTCGTGCTATCTTCAGGACAAAGAGAACTCGCCGGACTACATCCGGAGAGGTTGCCAATCGTGCCTCCACCTGCCAGGCTCCAATGCCTGGCCCGGAAGCGGAAGCGAACACAAGGCGCGTGCCGGACACTCCTCCAACAGAGGATGCGGACAGGCTGTCTGCCACCAATTCCGAGGTGGAGAGTGCAATGAACCACAGGCTTCGCCGGACAGTTCTTCGCGACGCTTGTTTCTCCCAATAGGCATTAGATGCCTTCAATTCGGGAGATGCGTACCTCCGTGCCGCTCAAAATGGTTTAGCCAGAGCCACGGAGCAATATGTAAAAGACATACGGGTAAGAAAATTTTGGTAAATATGTATATACCAGTAGCCCCCGAGACTTGAAACAGTCAGAGTAACTGATTTAAGGATCATTTGTTATGCAGGTTCTTACAGAGAAGAATACCGTACTGTCCCAGGAGCTGGAAGAGTGCAAAGCCCAACTAAAGGCCGCACTAGCCATGGCAGGGGAGCCCAAAGGGATCCCCTCTGGTAAGATATACTTCGAAAGATTAACATCTTGCGAAGTGCGGCGTGGGTGTAAATCTGACAAATCATATTGCAGATGGTGCCAGACTGGATCCGGAGAGGCAACAACTCTTACGCCGGATAGAGGCCGGTGAGAGTGTGCTGACAAGGGTGAGGCGGGAGAAGAATGATCTTCGGGACGCCAACACCAAGCTGGACGTTGAACTTAAAGATGTTCGTGGCCAGCTGTCGGATTCCACTAAGGAGAATCAGCGGGTTTGACGTGGCATATTTAGTAAGTGCTTAAGCGAATCTTTGAAAGAAAGAGTTCGGCGAGGAAGTCGACTAACAGAGTAATGTTTGTAGGTATGCTAACGGGTCGTCCTGCAGAGGAGATGCCCGGTTCTACGGGTGACCTTCTTCCCGAGCTCTCGCAACTGCACGAGCGAGTTTGGCAGGCGATGTGGGGCATTGCCCAAGCCTTATGGCCTTCCCACTCCATGCCAGAGGGCCTTGGAGAGCTTTCAGAGAAGCTTAAGGGAGCTCGGTGGCGCTTCCGGTTATGGAAGATATTGGCCTGCCGACAAGGCGCCAGGGAGGCCTGGGCCATGGTGAAGACGCGGTACACGAAGTCTGACCCAAACCACATGGCCAAGGTCGGACCTGTGGGGCCTGACGGGAAGGAGATCCCTGTAAGCTTTGTGTACGGCCAAGTAGAATTGGCCGCAAAGTATTCCCAGCAGGACTGTAAGTTAGGCAGCCTGTTAGATGGTATTGAAGAGGAATACAATCAGTCAGAGTGACTATGTAATTGTTGATTGACATGTGTAATGCCTTCTAGCCGGATTGTAGATCGTTTGTCGTTGCCAACCTTTTGGCTTCAACCTCAGGACCTGACGGTCCGGAGTGTATCCGAATACCCTACCGGTTATGTAAGAACCGGGGTATGCATGGAGACCAGGCGTAGGGGTCATTAGTGCTTTATCGGACAAGTGCCCAACTAGTTATGTTATATTACATGGTTAGTAAGAAACATCTTCCAGAGAGAAATAGTTCCGTTAGGGGTTCCTTTCTCTGGGAGGCATGCCCTAAAGTGCATGTCCAGGCTGCAAACGCAGGAAAATCATCTAGGGGCATATATAAGTGAAAAGGTCATCTTTTAGTTCACCGACCGAATATTCCCTTAAGAATGCTAGCTCTCGGCTTCACCCAGTCTGAGGTACACAACCGGCTGATCCGGCAGTAACAATCGCAGAGGTGCTCCCTTTACCACCTAGCCGAACAATCGGGAACGTAGGGGTAAGCACAGGAGCCAGGCAACCCATCTTGGCCAAAACTTAAGTCATATCGATGCATATAATGGTGAAGATAAGGTACATGCGGAAGTTTAACACATGTGGTGGGCATGAAGCCCGAGTAAATAAGCTTCTATTAAAGAAGCCCCCGGGTTTAATGAGTGCAAGTAGCACATCACTTGAGGAGCCTTTAAGGGCTATAAAAGAAAAGAGGGGAAGGAGAGAAATGACAGAAAATGTAAAAAATGGATGGAGGAAGGAGACAAACACAGAGTCCGGCGTTAGGCATAGAATCTTCGGAGACGTCCTGCGTTCCATGGGTTCGGCTCGAGTCGGTTATCCGACGCATCTCGTAGGCGGTATGCTCCACCGGTCAGGACTTGGTCGATTATGAAGGGACCTTCCCACTTGGACTTCAGCTTGTCCTTTTTCTTGTCAGGCAGGCGTAGAACTAATTCGCCAACATTGTAGTTTTTGGCCCGCACTTCTCTGCTTTGATATCTTCGAGCCTGCTGTTGATAGAATGCGGAACGGGCTTTTGCCACATCATGCTCCTCCTCTAAGGTGTCCAAACTGTCCTGCCGATCGAGCTCGGCTTCCCTTTCTTCGTACATGCACACTCAAGGTGAGTCATGAATTATGTCGCAGGGCAAGACTGCCTCTGCACCGTACACCATAAAAAATGGTGTGTACGCGGTGGTGCGATTCGGCGTGGTCCGCAGCCCCCAGAGTACGGAGTCGAGCTCCTCTGCCCAGTGCGTGTTAGATTCCTTGAGGGACCGCACTAATCTGGGTTTGATGCCGCTCATGATGAGACCATTTGCACATTCGACCTGACCGTTAGTTTGTGGGTGATAGACGGAAGCGTAAGCGAGCTTGATGCCCATGTTTTTGCACCAGAGTTTTACCTCATCGGCCGTAAATTTCATGCCGTTATCGGTGACGATGCTGTGGGGGACTCCATAACGGTGTACGACCCCAGATATAAAGTCTATCACAGGTCCTGATTCGGCCGTCTTAACAGGCTTGGCTTCTATCCATTTGGTGAACTTATCAACCATGACCAGTAAGTATTTTTTCTTGTCGGTTCCGCATTTAAGGGGTCCCACCATGTCAAGCCCCCAGACCGCGAAGGGCCAAGTGATGGGGATAGTTTGGAGGGCGGTGGGTGGCATGTGGCTTTGGTTTGCAAAAAGCTGGCAACCGACGCATTTTTGGACCAAGTCCTGAGCGTCTGCCCGGGCCGTTGGCCAATAAAAGCCTGTACGGAAAGCCTTGCTTACAAGGGACCGGGCTGCGGCGTGATGGCCACCGAGTCCGGCATGAATTTCAGCCAGCAGGTTCCGCCCTTCCTCTTCGGAGATACACCTTTGAAGGACTCCGGTAGTGCTTTTCTTATAAAGTTCTCCCTCATGGACTTTATAGGCTTTAGATCGCCGCACTATACAGCGTGCCTCGTTTTGGTCCTCTGGGAGTTCCTGCCTAGTAAGGTAGGCTAGGAATGGTTCTGTCCACGGGGCGATAACGACCATTAGTACGTGGGCTGAGGTTGTGATTTCATTGGCAGGGCCTCCGATTATGTCAGATTGTTCGGCGTCGGACAGTGCGGTTGGGTCCGGGCTAATATTGCCATGTTCCCCTTCCCATACTACGGATGGCTTGAATAGCCTTTCCAGGAAGATGTTGGGGGGGACTGCATCGCGTTTTGCGCCGATGCGTGCTAGGACGTCTGTCGCCTGATTATTTTCTCGTGCTATATGGTGAAATTCGAGCCCCTCAAACCGAGCTGACATTTTGAGGACGGCGTTGCGGTAAGCTGCCATTTTTGGGTCCTTGGCATCGAAGTCTCCATTGATTTGGGATATCGCGAGGTTCGAATCCCCGCGCACCTCTAGGCGTTGAATGCCCATGGATACTGCCATCCAAAGACCATGTAAAAGGGCCTCATATTCGGTTGCATTGTTGCAGTCCGTGTACATAATCTGGAGCACATATTGAACTGTGTCTCTTGTGGGGGACGTCAAAACGACGCCGGCCCCTAGTCCGGCCAATATTTTGGAACTGTCGAAGTGCATGATCCAGTTTGAATATGTGCCATACTCTTTAGGGAGTTCGGCCTCCGTCCATTATGCGACGAAGTCGGCCAAAACTTGCGATTTGATAGCTCGCCGTGGCCTATAAGTTATGTCGAACGGGAGGAGCTCGATGGCCCATTTTGCAATCCGGCCCATTGCGTCACGGTTGTTTATGATATCATTGAGTGGTACTTCTGATGCTACTGTGATTGAACACTCTTGAAAGTAGTGTCGTAGCTTCCGGGATGCCATGCATACTGCATATGCAATCTTTTGATGATGTGGGTACCGTGATTTGCATGGGGTGAGGACAGTGGGCACATAGTAAACCGGGTTTTGGAGGGGGAATTTGTGTCCGTCCGTTTCCCGCTCGACGACGAGTACTGCGCTGACAACTTGATGGGTTGCTGCAATGTACAATAGCATTGGTTCGCCGATGTTTGGCGCGGCCAGGACAGGGTTTGTTGCCAATATGGCTTTTATTTCCTCGAGTCCGGCCGTGGCGGCATCCGTCCACTCGAAGTGTTCGGTGTGCCGAAGGAGGCGATAGAGGGGTAACGCCTTTTCTCCCAAACGGGAGATAAAGCGGCTTAGGGCCGCCACGCATCTGGTTAATTTTTGTATTTGTTTGAGGTCCTTTGGGATATCCAATTGTCACAAAGCTCGGATCTTGGCTAGATTTGCTTCGATTCCTCTACCGTATACAATGAAGCCCAAGAGCTTTCTGGCTGGAACGCCGAAAACGCATTTTTCCGGATTTAGCTTGATGTCATATGCTCGGAGGTTGTCAAATGTAAGCCTCAAGTCGTCTACTAGAGATTCGACATGTCTTGTTTTTATGACCACATCATCCACGTATGCCTCTACTGTTTTGCTGATCTGGTTTGCCAGACATGTCTGAATCATGCGCTGATATGTTGCGCCAGCGTTTTTGAGCCCGAAAGGCATTGTGTTGAAGCAGAATGGGCCATATGGGGTGATGAATGCCGTTGCGGCTTGGTCTGACTCAGCCATCTTGATTTGATGGTAACCGGATCTAAGACTCAAAGGCCAAGGAGTTTCCGAACTCTGAAGTTTGGATTCCTGGATGTTGTCCAGTGAATCTAGCCCGTTGCCTGATTCTAAGTTCAGGTCTTGAGTTACCTCCTCCCCTCCGCGGGTATCCGTCTTGGAGGGATCGGGAATATGGACGTAGCTAGTCCTTAAGATAGGTGAAAAGTCGCTGCACCGTGCCTCTACCACGGCAACGTGATGGGTGACTTGGGGAGAATTAATTTCTCTTAGATCAGGTTTAAGCCCAACCTGGTCATAATCCGTAGTGACACCCAAGGCGGCGATGCGATCCAAGAGCTCGTTTACGGAGGAGAGCTCCATTGGATCTAACTGCTCGGCGAGCTCCGAGCTGACGTGAAGATTGCTTTTGATGACCCGAGAGGTCACCGTCGGCGCAACGGCCGAACAGGCGGTCATGAGAAAACCGCCTAGCCGGAGAGTTTGGCCAACAACCAAAGCTCCCTTAGTAACGGCGCCATCTTTAAAGACGGGAAGAGGCATCCTTCCTGATTGCTACGGCACAGAGGAACTCTCAATGAAAGCAACAATGTCAGTGTCAAAACCGGCGGATCTCGGGTGGGCGGTCCCGAACTATGCGTCTAGGCGGATGGTAACAGGAGACAAGGGACACAATGTTTACCCAGGTTCGGGCCCTCTTGATGGAGGTAAAACCCTACGTCCTGCTCGATTAATATTGATGATAGGGGTAGTACAAGAGTAGATCTACCACGAGATCAAGGAGGCTAAACCCTAGAAGCTAGCCTATGGTATGAGTGTTGTATGATGAAGAAGTTGGCCTATGGACTAAAACCCTCCGATTTATATAGACACCGGTTAGGGTTACACCAAGTCGGTTACATTGGTAGGAGATCTTGAATATCTGCATCGCGAAGCTTGCCTTCCACGCCAAGGAAAGTCCCATCCGGACACGGGACGAAGTCTTCAATCTTGTATCTTCATAGTCCTAGAGTCCGGCTGAAGGTACAGTCCGGCTACCCGAACACCCCCTAATCCAGGACTCCCTCACCCAGGAGAACCTCGACGACCGCACCGTCGCCAGCAACTATCGGGTACCACTCATCCCTCAGGAGCAAGCTTATGCTAACCATGGGTCGCAGGAGATACAGGTCTCCGCAGCAGATGGTTGCCCCAATTCTGCAGCCTCATACCCCTCAGGAGGAGGGCGCAGGGGGCTGCAGGAGACGGGTTGAGATTCGGGTTCGTCACCGTGGCGGTCGGAGCAAGGCGTTCTCAGGAGGTAGGCCCCCTGTCATGGAGGTTCCCCAAGGCTTGCCCCCGGCAGGGGAGCAGTGGTCATTGGGGGAACCGCTGGCGACCGCTCTGCCTCATTGGCATCGTCCTGGTTTCTGGTCACCGTCGATGGCGGCAGAGTGTGGTGCAAGGCGGGGCCCTCATCTGGCGATATGAAGCAAGGCTAGTACCTGTGAAGAAGGCCCAGTGGCTGTGAAGCTCGCCGCCTCGTGACACTCTCACATAATAATGAGTGGGGCTGTACATGCCCCGGAGTCTCCAGAGAGCCGCCCTCGGGCCTCGGGGGCTCCCGCCCATGCCTAGTGGCAGCACTTAGCTCCGCGCTAGTGAGAAGACGTCGAAGACTAGACTAGGTGTCGGACGCAGCCTTTTGCTTTTGCCTTTCGTTGTTGACGAAGTTCTTCGATTTGGATTTAAGTTGGATTTGAGCTTGGTTCTTGCGTGTGTTTGGGGGAAGGGGAGTTTAGTCTCGTTCGAGCAATCTCTCGCGTTCTGGTTTTGGCTTTGCGTCCAAGGTTAACATCGGCTGCCCCCCCCTCGCGTGCCCCTCGCGAGCCGGGCCAGGCCAGGCATGTTCACAACCAGGACCACTGTTATCGCACCCTTTCTGGAGGTTTTCATCGCGGGATCCACAAGTTAATCAGAAGACACCTAAGGTGCAGCGGCCCCCACAGGCCCACTCGGGACTCGTCGGGGTCGGAAGGTACACAAGTCAGCTGACCCATCACCGGGCCAGCGGCTACATTCACACACAAGATTATGCTTACCAGAGTATTAATTGCAAACCTTTACATGAGGGGCTTCCCCTCCCAAAATGCTCTTACATCCTTCAGGGCCAAGCCCGAACTTTCTTTGTGCAGGTTAACCGGCAGTAACATGCGGTCAGTCAGACATATCACTCACCGCATCTTGGGCATCCTCGGAGGCATCACTGGCGTCGTCGGCATTGTCACCACCGCCGCTAGCATCTCCATCAGTGCCAAGCACGTCCACAACATCGCCTTCATTGGCGCCCACGACCACGCCGTCGTCATCAGACGCAAAGGCCCTAACAAGGGCGTCCACGTTATCCTCCACCCACCGCGCCAGGTCTCCTCGGAAGGCAATGGGCACGGGTGCAATGGCAGCGTCGAAGTCGAAGTGGGGGTCCCTGTCCTGCAGATGGTTGAAGACACGAGAGAAGGCATGCCCGAGCAAGGCTCGGCTCCTCTCTTCGACAAGCCAACGGGACCTCTCGGACCGGTTCTCCAGAAGCGTCACCACATCGGTGAAAAATTGGAGGTTGCCGGCGTAGTTGACCTCGTGCGGCTCCCTAGCTGCAGCCTCGCAGACATAGCCCAAAGCTGTGTTGGCCCTCTCTCGGAGTGTTTGAAGCATGGGGGCATGCACATGCTCCAGAACCCGCCGCCGATGGAGCTCGTCCTCACACCACTGCGCAACGGCCTCAGCGTCATCGACCCTCTATTGAATAAGAAGTCGCTCTGCCCGGGAAGAGGACAGCTCCGCCTGTGCCGCGTTGAGGGCAGCTGCGGAGGAGTCCGCACGCCGCGTCGCTTCGGTCAGTTTGGCCCTGAGGGCTGCGGCCTGCCCTCAGCCTCAATCTTGATCAGCCCCAACCTCGTCCCGTAATCGCGCTCGAAGGCCGAGCGAGCTTCCGCCACACGACGATCGATTTCTTCCTGGGCTCGGGCTTCGCGCGCGGCAACGTCCTCCTCCGCCCGGGCCACCAGGTGCTCCCTCGTCTCCAACCGCTCAAGGTCAAGATTGCGCTCGGCGGCCTCCAGCGTCAACACCTCCTCGCGCTTCAGAAGCTCCGCCCGGTCAACAGAGGCCACCCCCATCGACTCAAGGGCCGCCTGGCGCAATTCCACTTGCTGCTCCAGGGAGTTGCTCCAGGCTTGGAGCTCCCGTGCGCGCTCCTCCACATCCTTGCGCCGTCGGTCTGCCTCCCGAGCCTCCTCAATGGCCAGGGAGCAGGCCTCCCGCAAAGCTGCCAGCGACGCTTCAGCCTTCGCATTGTCGATAACCGAAGATCAAAAGGTCTGGTTCAAAATTATATTGCTTCATCGGACCCGGACGCGCGAGGGCGATGGCTACCTTTAGTTTGCGCCTCTCCTCAGCAAGGCGCAAACCTTCGGCCTCGAGGCGCGCATCCTCATCAGCAAGCTCTACCCTGATACGGCTCACCGCATCCTCCGCCCCCTCGAGGACCTCTTCGCGAAGGGCGCGCCGCTCCCGAGCGCGCCTGAGCATGTCTTTTACATCACCCTCTTCCACCGGAGCATGCAGAGGGCCCCAGGGCGGCTGGCCTCCTCTCGGCGCGGGGCTGGGGGCTGGCGCCCTAGCCATCACCGAACTAACCTCTTTGGGAATCCAGCCCGGCGTCAGCCCGCCCACGGAGGAGGAGCCGAAGACGGACTTCGGCCATTCACCATCAATGATCAGAGGAGGAACGTGGGGCAAGCCAGATGTGCCCCAGGAGGATTCATGAAGAAAGGATAGCGGGCGCACAGGCTCGAGGTGCCCTATGGAACGGACCACTCCACCAACTGGTCTGGCAACAGGGGTGCCGATCGATCTCGGCGAGCCCAGAGCTAGCGGAGAAGGCGAAGCTTGGGGGGATGGCTCCCGGGCTGGCTCGGCAGGTTCCACAGGGCAGGGCCTGAAAGGGACACAATCAGTCACAGGGATAGCAAAGCGAACAAGCAAGGGAAGAGGAAGACTTACTCGTCCATAGCAAAGTACTTCCTGTGCTTCAACAAGCGGCAAGGGCGGTCGTTGCCACCCAAGGCCTCCTTCCTCTTGCGGAGGGCCACAAAGTCTACACGGAACCGACCCAAGCTCTCGGCGCACGGGTCGGCCCCTAGTGCGGAAGAAGCGTCAAGGTGATCAGCACTAGAGCAGTCAGCCTGGGGGGCGCCATCAGGCGTCGCCTCACGAGGAACGGCTGGGGTCTCAGGAGCCCCGGCCTCAGGAACCACAGGCCGCAACTCCGCACCTGCCGCCGCTCCAGGGCGGGCCTTGCGAGACGCCGCCTTCAAGACTTCTCGCGGCGTCAGTGCCTCGACATCGGACGCCTCAACTCTCGCAAGTTCTCGTCTCCCCACCCTGTCGCCCGAGGAAGAACCGCTGTGGGCGGCAGGAGAAGCAACCACGGCGGCTGGGTTCTCGCGGGGCCCCATGAAGCCAGCAGGGCGGAGTCCCCACTCATCGAAGTTGGGCATCTGCCTCACAAAATCGGCCCTGCCGGAGCAAAGATACAAGAGGACGCCATTACTCCGAAGGCTGGCTGGGGAAGGATCGCCAGTCAAGACCTTGAGCACCGTCTGCAGCACTTCAGGCGCCAAGTCCTCCTCCTGAAGCCTCATGCGGTCTCTATGCCCCACAAAGTCCCACATCCGGTGAGAGTGGCGCTGAAGAGGAGCAATGCGACATTGGAGGAACTCCTTCACCACCTTGGGCGCAGTCAGATTGAGCGCCCTCAAACTCTGGAAGCGGCGCCAGACAAAGGCGAGCCGGGGGCTCACGAGCACCTCGTGGTCCCAACCCTCGTGAGGAATAGCAGGCGAGGTCGGGTGCGAGAGCTGAGGGTTGGGCACTCCAACATCCACGTATAGCCACCGCTCTCTGAACCTGGCCTCAGGAGGAGGAAGGCCGAAGTCGATCCCTGAAGTGGCCGTCCCTGGCACGGCGAAAAAGCTCACGCACCCTGAGCACTGAGTGGGGTCGCTCATGCGCAAGGAAAAGAAGTGGCGCAGCAGGCCAATGGAAGGAGGTATGCCTATCATTGCCTCGCAAACAAAAGCAAAGACAGTCAGAAGGGTAATGGACTCCGGACCGAGGTGCATCATATGGATCTGATAATGGGAGAGCACCGCATTGAAGGTGGAAAAGGGGGGAACCAGACCCGCCCATAGAGCATCGGCGAAGAATCGGACCTCCATGACGATCCTATCAAGGGAGGCACGGGACGCAGGCCAGGCCTTGGTCCTTCCACACTCATTGAAGATAGTTGCAAGGGCGGAGTGGACCTTGTCCAAAGCTTCTGGATTGAGTATGATCGACCGGGCGACGACGGGGGTCGAGGCTGGAGGTGTGCGGGGCGAAGGCGCGGGCTTCTTTCCCCTTCCCTTCTTCGTTGGCGCCATGGCAGTGAAGAGGAGGAAGAACTCAGGCCGGATTGGCGGCGAAGGCTGGAGCTCAAAGAAGAAGGAAAGATAGGAGGCGGGTGAGCAGCGGAAAGGAGGAACGATTGTGTGCAACTGCGGGTCCGCTTAGCCGGGCGTGCAACAAGGCGTCATGGGGAAGCGCAGATGCCCACGTCCAATCAATCGCCACGCGGCGCCCAAGGCCGCAGGCCTTTGGGGCCCACGGCGCTTCGCGCTCGCCCCTTCGCTTCCCTACCAGGCCAAGCCCGGGCGCGCCATGGGCCCGGGGGCTACTGTCGGCATTCTGGGAATGGGGGTCCCCAGGCTTGCCTGCGTGCGGCCTGCGGCGTGGCTCAAGTGGGGGCCCAGCGCGGCCTACCTTCATCAGCTCAAGCTCAAGACCCTCGCGAGGGGCCAAGCCTCGCGGGGCGGACGACAGGAAGCTTCCTCAGAGGGAGCCTCATCAGGCAGGCTCGCGAGGAGGCAGAGAGATCAAGGCAGGGGTACCTCGCGAGGAACCCGTGATGCAAGCCATGAGGATCGAGACCAGGGGGGCGCCAGGCGGGCGCCGGCCTGCGCAGTGTCCTTGTTTCCCCTTTGGTGCAAAGGGGGCAAACACAGGCCAAGGCTTCAGGCAAAGGTTGCCATTCCGGTGCAAGGAGAGCAAGACCAGCAGAGCGGCAGGACGGAGGTCACCGTGGAGCCCAAGACGGCGTCATCACCAGTACTTTTGGCAGCCGAAGACCACCTTTGGTCAGGATAACTTGTACTACCTGTTCCCCTTCAAAATGGCCAATTGTTGGCACCCTTCCCGCTCATTATTTGGGGAGAGGCCCAGGGCCACTATAAATAGAGCTAGCCACCACAGAGTAGAGGGAGTCATCTAGGGAGAAGACATCTAGAAATCTGGTAGAACCCTAGCAGAGAGAAAGAGAGGCGACTAAACTCACCCTAGCAGTTCATCGCCCCAGCTCAAGAACACCTCTCGCGAGGCTGTTCTTCCTTTGTACTGATCCTCATCAGCCCTGAGGCAATCCACCACACCACACACTGGAGTAGGGTATTACACCACAACGGTGGCCCGAACCAGTATAAACCTTGTGTCCCTTGTGTTGTTCGTTGTTTCCAGCTCAAATCATGCGAGGAGATCGGGCGTAGATCAATAGGGGAGAGACCTCCGCGCGCACCCCGATGTTCAAACCTCAAGGGTCTGCCGGAACCCGAAATTCGACACCATTGTTCAGCTATTTTGAGTTACTCTGATACCCGGACTATTGCTGTTGTTGTTGACTGCCCTAGCCAGATTCCTGATTATATCCGCCTTTACTACCCGGATGACCCTGGCCATGCAAACCACCACCGCCTGTGCCGGCGCCCGGGCCATGAAAGCCGCCACCACCTGAACCGCCACCAGGTCCGTGGTTACCATCGAATATGTTAGAATTCTTAAAAGCCTTCATGATCGTACATTCTTTCCACTAATGGGTAGCTGGCTTCTCCCAGGTGCCGTGTCTTGGACAAGGTTCATTTAGCAGTTGCTCAAGGGTGGGACCTGACCCGCCAGACCGTGGAGGCGGCCTCCCCTTGCGTCGTTTATTGTTGCCATGCGTATTGGTGTTATCCAAAGACTTGGCAGCCTTACGTTTATTACCTCCTTGATTCGCCGGGTTGTGCTGGTGACCTTTGCCATTGTTGTTCTTCTTTTCCTTCCCTGTCTTCTCTTCGTCAGACGCGGGCTCCTTGATAATGTCAGAATCGGCGTACTTGATGAGAGCCGCCATCAGCTGGCCCATGTCATTACAGTCATGCTTGAGCCGCCCTAGCTTCTGTTTCAGGGGTTCAAACGAAAAAATTTCTCCAACATTAAGACTGCAGAGCTGGCATCCATCTTATCAGATGAATGTATTATTTCCTTCACCCGGCGCACCCAATGGGTCGTGGATTCACCTTCCTCTTGCTTGCAGTTAGTCAAATCCACGATCGGCATGGGTTGTTTGTAGGTACCTTTGAAGTTCTGAATGAACCGGGCCTTTAACTCCGCCCATGAGCCAATGGAGTTGGGCGGCAGCCCCTTTAGCTAAGTACGAGTTGTTCCATCCAACATCATGGTGAAGTATTTGGCCATTGCCGCGTCACTGACCTCTAATAACTCCATGGCCATCTCGTAACTTTCAATCCACGCTCCGGGCTGCAGGTCGGCTATGTAATTGGGCACCTTACGAGGCCCCTTAAAGTCCTTTGGCAAACGCTCATTACACAGAGCTGGCACAAGACAAGGGACGCCTCCTGTCCTTGTGGCCACCCCAGCCTCAACAGAGGTTGCTAGATAAACCGGAAAAGCTTGCTCAGCCGCCTACTAAATCGCCCGTTCATCCTCTTGACGGATCCTCTCCTGATCCACCAAGTTAAGGGCTCCGCCCGGGGCCGGGTCACGCCCGCGTGGTTGGTTACGGTGCTGGGCGTTGCTCGACATGGCTGCTGAGTCCATATGCCGGCTATATCTTGGGCTCCGGCTCGGGCGAGGGGTTGAATGGATTCTATCTCGACTGTAAGAATATGCATCCTGCTATGCCAGAGCTGTCTGAAGAAGTTCTCTGACCCTTCGTGTTTCGATCACCGTCGGAGAGTCACCTTTCATTGGGAGAGCTGCCAAACGAACATACGCAACAATTAAATTCTCCAAAGGGTTAGAGAAGTGACCCGGTGGTATTTGTGTGTAGTGAGGCGGAGCAGTATTCACACGTGCCGGCTCCATGGTCCGCGGTTGAACCGGCGCCCCAGCCCCGGGTGTTGTGATCTGGTTTGCCTCCGGCGGGTTACTAGGACCAGCCCCGGGTGTGTGAAAAAGGTTCCTAGGATCACAAGTCAGAGGCAGACGTGATTGAGCCTTCTGGTGCCTTCTCCTCATTACCTCGTTTGACATGTTCAGATCCACCGAGAGCCGGAAAGTGTCCGCTTGAAGCTGCTGAGCACGTGCATCCAGAGCCGCCCGTTCTGCGTCCATCCTGACATCTTCCACCACTAAATTTTCCTTGGCCTGTGTTACCTCTCCGCCTAGACATGCTACCTCTGTGTCATGCTGAGCCTTATCCGCCGGCTCAACCACAGCAGTCAACAGGGCCGTCATCCTCTCCATGAGGTCCATTAACACCTGAGCCGGTGGGCGCGCGGGGTCTCCTGACCCGGCCGCTGCTAACCTGGTGGTTATCACTGTCGCAGCCGTAGAATTCTTCCCAGGTTGAGTGCCATCCATGAAGACTCCGGCTCGATTCGGCGGCTCAGAGGGGTCCGGAATACTGCTGCCATCGGAATAGCCCCCAAGCCCGCCATCTTGTAACTGATACAAAGAATCTGTTTCGCCTGTGGATGACTCACCGTCAGAGCAAACGGCCGTCTCACCACCATCCACCGATCCTTCAGAAAATTCCCCTCCATGGATGCAACCCACGAAGGCATGCCTCACGGCGGGTTGAGCCCGGGCGGATCTCGCGCGCTGAGCCGTCTCGACGAGGTTGGTGCTGAGCCGGATCTTCTGGCGCTTCAGATTGAGAGGGAGGAGTTGATGTTGCCGGTTCAGGGCTCGGCTCGCTGATCCGGCCGATGAAGACATGGATTCCGCCGAAGTAGACCCGGTACACGTACTCAATTGAGCCAGCGTCGGGGCCCCAACCTTCGTCGTCGATGTAGAGCTTGCCGCGACGACTCTTGGTCATCCGGCTCACAGCATATCCCTTGAGCCCTTCGAAGTTTCCCTTCAAGAACTCAAATCCACCATGCGCTAGCCCCACGGTGGGCGCCAACTGTCATGGAATTGTCACGGCAGATGTCCTAGTGAATGAACTTAGTCGTGGAGCCATCGCAACAAGGAAGCTTAAAAGGGGCTAATCGGGACAAAGTACATGAAAGGTTTATACTAGTTCGGCCCCTTGCGGTGAAGGTAAAGCCTAGTCCAGTTGATGTGATATTGCTAGGTTTAGATGACCATGGAGCTAAATACACTAGCTTGGCTTCTTGATTTGTTGTCTCTTACCCTAAGCCGCCACCGGGTCGTCCCCTTATATACATGTGTTGACGTCTGGCGGCCTATAGAGTCCCGAACGGCTCATATAACGTGTCTGGCTCGGTGACTTCCTTTACATGCATTTCTTTACAAGTCTTTCTTACCCATGGCGGTTTACAATCACGGGCCTCAAGTCGCCTCTAGGCTTGGGCCTACTACAAGTCTTATACTAAACCATCGCCTTGTATATTCACTTGAACTTTTAGTAACCTGCCATTAGGATTAACACGGCCCCTTCTGGGCGAGTCATACCTGGTAGTTATATCCCCAACACCTTCCATGTTTTGCGTGTCAGCTCTGTTATTTATTTGTTTGCTGCATTTCATCATGTCATCATCGCATCATGCGCATTGCACCGGCACTCCGTTGCCATCATGTTTTCAAAACTTACATACGTTCAGGTCTCCCAGTTCCTTTTGTTATCCGTTCTGAGCCCAACCACACTCGCACGCGCCCGCGGCATGTCTGAAATATTATTTTATAAGTGGTTGGAAAATGTTCTCGGAATGGGATGAAAGTTGGCGTGCGGTGTTGTTATGTTGTCAGTAGGCGCCTACTAAGTTTCATCGCATTCAGAGTTCGTTTGATGCCCCAACGGATAACCATAGCCGCAGTATAGTTGGTCTATGCCTCGGGCATTTTCGGTCTCCGGAAACTGTGCCGGGCTGCATTTCTTCCCTCTCCTCTCAGCCCAACCCTCATACACAGCCCACCTAGCCCCCCTCCGACCGGTGCCATCGGATCGCGATCGAAGGGCTCCGGAAGCCCCCAAATCCTCCTAACCTAGCCCCTCTGTCTATATATAGACCTTCCTTTCCAAAAATGAAAACAACCCTACCCCCACCTACCTCCAGCCACAGTCAACCCCGCCTTCCTCATTTTCAACACCAAGCCACCCCGCCGCTGCCACTTGTCGCCAGCCCAGAGGCCAACGCCGCCACCCACCATCGGCCCCGGCCAATCCCCTTGCTCCACGTCGCCTACCTCGCCTCCCGCAGCCACGCACACGCCTTCACATCGCCCCTATCGCTCCCCACCGCCTGGGCCCGCCGAAGCCCGTCTGTGGCCCGACTCCGCCGCCGCTTGTGCCCGAGCTCCCCGCTCCAGCACCTCGCTCGCCCCACTCGATCTGGATCGGAGGCGCCCGATCCCGAGCTCCCCAGCGCCCATGACCTTCCCGTCAGTCGTCGACCTCGCCAGAGCGCGTTGCCGCCGCCTCAGGTGAGCAGCGCCCCTGAGTGCCCGTTTTCCCCTCTCCCCCGTTCTCCCTCTCCCTCTCACCGGAGCTCTCTCTCTCTCCTGCAGGTGGCCACGTCCCGCCGCCCTAGATCGTCGTGCTCCGTCGCCATCGGCCGGATCCGCCACCGGGAGGGAGGATCTCCTCGTCCCTGCCAACTGTGGCATCCGCTCTCGCTGTCCCCGCTGCCAAGCTCCTAGTGCTGCCACCATGCCTTTCCTTGATCCCCTCTGGATCGAAGAGGATGACAGGCTCCGACGACCATGTGGGCTCCTGCAAAGGCCGGCCCAGCCGCGAGGCCCACCTCCTTCCACGTTCCCGCGTGGCCCAGTCCATAGCCAGCGCCAGGCCTCCTCTGCTTCCAGTCGGGCCTCAGCCCATGGGTGAGCAGCCAAACATCTCCTGTCCTATGCTCCTATTGGGCCAGCCAGATTCGGCCTATGTTCTTTTTTTCCTGACCTGCGATTTTGCTAATTATTTGAGAGAAAACAGATTTACAGGAAACCCCTTGCATTTCATGCATATAATAACTCAAGATTTGTGCATCGGATTAAAATAAGTTATATATGGAAAATGCTTAGAATTTTTCTAGTTTCATAATTTCCAACTTTCATCCATGTTAAAATGTTTAAAATGTTGTTTGCATTTAATTTGCATATTGCCATGTTAAAATGATTTAATTCATAATTAATTAACCGTAGCTCGAATTTAAATAAACTTTATATGCAAATGGGGTAGAAAAAAGCCTAGTTTAACATGGTGCTCTCATCTTGCATGTTTAACAACTCTAAAATATGGTTTAGGGCAGAACAGTACCAAATTCATAATATGCATATGGGGATTTTCCGGAATTGTTGTTTGTTATTTCCGACCTCATTTAAACTTGCCTAAATATTTAGTTTACTTATGCCTCATCTCTTGCCATGTTAACCAACATTTAACTTTGTTGAGTACCTAAACGAGAGCGAACTAAAGAACTTGAATGTGGTGTTTCGTCAATATGCATCTTGTTACATGTTGAGCTCCACTTAACTTGTAGTTTTGTTTGTGCACTTTGCCATGCATATTTAAACCGGACATGCATCATACTTAGTTGTTGATCATGCCATGTTTATGCTTGCGTGTTTACCATGTTGCTTGCTTCTTTCCGGTTTGCTTCTCTCGTTAGCTTCGGTTTCGTTTCGGAGTTGTGAGGATTCGTTCAACTACGTCCGTTTGTCTTCTTCATGAACTCGTTATTCTTCCTTGCGAGATCTTAGGCAAGATGACCATTACCCACGATATCACTTCTATCTTTGCTTGCTAGTTGTTCGTTCTATCGCTATGTTGTGCTACCTACCACTTGTTTATCATGCCTCCCATATTGCCATGTCAAGCCTCTAACCCACTTTCCTAGCAAACTGTTGTTTGGCTATGTTACCGCTTTGCTCAGCCCCTTTTATAGTGTTGTTAGTTGCAGGTGAAGTTGAAGATTGGTCCATGTTGGAACATGTTTTTGTTGGGATATCACAATATCTCTTATTTTAGTTAATGCATCTATATACTTGGTAAAGGGTGGAAGGCTCGGACTTATGCCTGGTGTTTTATTCCACTCTTGCCGCCTTAGTTTTTGTCATACGGGTGTTATGTTCCTTGATTTTGCGTTCCTTACGCGGTTGGGGTTATGGGACCCCCTTGACAGTTCGCTTTGAATAAAAATCTTCCAGCAAGGCCCAACCATGGTGGAGCATTTTCCTAACAACCTAAGCATTTTCCCTTGGGTTCCGCGGACCCGAGGGTCATCTTTATTTTAAACCCCCCCAGGCCAGTGCTCCTCTGAGTGTTGGTCCAACATGGGCGAGGTCCGACGCCCCTGGGCAACCAGGGTCTATGCCAACCCGACGTCTGGCCCATACGGTGTGCCCTGAGAAAGAGATATGTGCAGCTCCTATCGGGATTTGTCGGCACATTCAGGCGGTCTTGCTGGTCTTGTTTTACCAGTGTCGAAATGTCTTGTAACCGGGATTCCAGTACTGATTGGGTCTTTCCTGGAGAGGGAATATCCTTCGTTGATCGTGAGAGTTTGTAATGGGCTAAGTTGGGACACCCCTGCAGGGTATAAACTTTCGAGAGCCGTGCCCGCGGTTTTGTGGCAGATGGGAATTTGTTAATATCCGATTGTAGAGAACTTGACACTTGACTTAATTAAAATGAATCAACCGCGTGTGTAGCCATGATGGTCTCTTCTCGGCGGAGTCCGGGAAGTGAACACGGTTTGGGTTATGTTTGAACGTACGTAGTTTCAGGATCACTTCTTGATCACTTCTAGCTTCACGACCATTGCGTAGCTTCTCATCTTACTCTTATTTGCGTATGTTTAGCCACCATATTTGCTTAGTGCTTGCTGCAACTCAACCTCATTGCCTTATCCTACCCATAAGCTTAAATAGTCTTGATCTCGCGGGTTTTGAGATTGCTGAGTCCTCGTGACTCACATATACTACCAAAACAGTTGCAGGTGTCGATGATGCCAGTGCAGGTGATGCTACCAAACTCAAGTGGGAGTTCGACAAGGACCTTGGTCGTTACTATGTGGCATTTCCTGATGATCAGTAGTGGAGCCCAGTTGGGACGATCGGGGATCTAGCATTTGGGGTTTATCTTCCTTTTCATTTGGATTTGACCGTAGTCGGTCTATGTGTGTATTTTGGATGATGTATGAATTATTTATGTATTGTGCGAAGTGGTGATTGTAAGCCAACTCTGTATCCCTTTCTTGTTCATTACATGGGATTGTGTGAAGATTACCCTCTTGCGACAAAACCACTATGCGGTTATGCCTCTAAGTCGTGCCTTGACACGTGGGAGATATAGCCGCATCGTGGGTGTTACAAGACTGAATGAAAGATATGGTTTGAACAAACTTGCATTTTTCTCTCTTAATGTACAAACTTATCAAATGATTTTCCTTTGAAAAAAATTCAATGGTATTTAAATATAAAACACTCATCGATGTCGGCGTTCTGGGAACGGGGGTCCCCAGACTTGCCTGCCTGTGGCCTGCGGCGTGGCTCAAGTGGAGGCCCAGCGCGACCCACCTTTATCAGCCCAAGCTCAAGACCCTCGCGAGCAGCGAAGCCTCGCGGGGTGGACGACAGGAAGCTTCCTCAAAGGCAGCCTCATCAGGCAGGCTCGCGAGGAGGCGGAGAGATCAAGGCAGGGGTACCTCGCGAGGAGCCCATGACGCAAGCCATGAGGATCGAGACCAGGCGGGCGCCGGCCTACGCAATGTCCTTGTTTCCCCTTTGGTGCAAAGGGGGCAAGCACAAGCCAAGGCATCGGGCAAAGGTTACCATTTCGGTGCAACGAGACCAAGACCAACAGAGCGGCAGGACGAAGGTCACCGTGGAGCCCAAGACGGCGTCATCACCAGTGCTTTTGGCAGCCGAAGACCGCCTTTGGTCAGGATAACTTGTACTATATGTTCCCCTTCAAAATGGCCAATTGTTGGCGCCCTTCCCGCTCATTATTTGGGCAGAGGCCCAGGGCCTCTATAAATAGAGCTAGCCACCACAGAGTAGAGGGACAGCGAGAGATCTGGTAGAACCCTAGTAGAGAGAGAAAGAGACGACTGAACTCACCCCAGCAGTTCATCGCACCAGCTCAAGAACACCTCTCGCGAGGCTGTTCTTCACTTGTACTATTCATCATCAGCCCCTGAGGCAATCCACCACACCACACACTGGAGTAGGGTATTACACCACAACGGTGGCCCGAACCAGTATAAATCTCGTGTCCCTTGTGTTGTTCGTTGTTTCCAGCTTAGATCACGCGAGGAGATTGGACGTCGATCGGTAGGGGAGAGATCTCCGCGCGCACCCCAGTGTTCGAACCTCAAGGGTCCGCCGGAACCCAAAATCCAACATTTGGCACGCCAGGTAGGGGTGCGCCAGAATCCTTCTTCCTCCGCATCACGTTTCGTTGCCTCGCCGTTCAGATGTCAAGCGACTCGGTAGCCAACGCCGACCCCTGGGCAGCGTGGCCCGCGCACGCCGTGGCACCAGCCCAGGGCGACCTCAACCTTGCGCCTCAGGCTGCCCGCGCTCCGCAGGGCACTGCGAGGCATGGGCGACGCGGCTAGACACCGCCTGCCCTCACACCACGGCAGGTGTGGGCTGCAACAAGGGCCTCAGACCACGCCGCGGCCACAGCGTCGTACACCCGACGGGAGCAAGCGATTTCCAGGGCCACGCTCACGGTGGCCCGAGAGCTGCTACGGTGTCGACTGCTGGAGGGCGCCCGCGACATGTTGTTGGAGCGAGTAGCTGAGCTCCTGGACGCCGCCGCCTTAGGAACACCTCCTTTATGCGTCCAGCTGCCACCCCAGACCCAAGGTGGGCCGCATGGTGGCATCGTGCGCGCGCATGCGACTTCCAGTGGACTCTAGGGCCCGTCCAGCGCCAACACCTCCGCCGGCACCGGGCGACAAGTCCCGCCAGCTGTAACACCTTCGATGCGACTATATCTCCCACGTGTCGAGGCACGACTTAGAGGCATAATCGCATTGAAGGCATATGTCGCAAGTTAGGCAATCTTCACAACATCCCATGTAATATGAATAATAAAGGGGAGATAACATAGTTGGCTTACACTCGCCACGTCAAACAAGTACATAAATAACATTACATCATCCAAACACTCATGGCCCGACTACGGCGCCAAAATAAAAGAGAACCCAACATGCGACAACGGTCCCGTTCACCGCCAACTGGGCACCACTACTGATCATCAGGAAAGGAAACATAGTAACGTTGAGAGTCTTCATCGAACTCCCACTTGAGCTCATACGCGTCTCCAGGAGCGGAATCATCAGGCCCTTCATCTGGTGTAATAGTAATCTGCGAGCCACAGGGACTCAGCAATCTCACACCCTCGCGATCAAGATTATTTAAGCTTATAGGTAAGGCAAGGTAAATATATGTGGAGCTGCAGCAGGCGACTAGCAAATATGGTGGCTAACTTATTCGCAAAAGAGAGCGAGAAGAGGAGACAAAGCGCGAGCGAGAATCTAGAGAACAACCTGCGCAAACATTACTCCAACACCGTGTCCACTTCCCAGACTCCGCCGAGAAGAGGCCATCATGGTAACACACTCAGTTGATTCATTTTCATTAATTAAGGTTCAAGTTATCTACAACCGTACATTAACAAATTCCCATTTGCCCATAACCGCGGGCACGGCTTTCAAAAGTTCAAATCCCTGAAGGGGAGTCCCAACATAGCCCATGACAAGCTCTCACGGTCAACGAAGGAATATACCTCCTCCCAAGATGTTCCGATCAGACTCGGTATCTCGGTAATTCAAGACACTTTGATAGGTTAAAACAAGACCAGCAACACCGCCCGAATGTGCCGACAAATCCCGATAGGAGCTGCACATATCTCTTTCTCAGGGCACACTCAGATTGTCTAAACTTCCGGTAGGCCAGCCCAGAGTTGCCCCTGGTAGCCACCGGCGGCTGACGGTTTGGACCAACACTCAGAGGAGCACTGGCCCGGGGGGGTTAAAATAATGATGACCTTTGAGTCTGCAGAACCCAAGGGAAAGAAAAAGCTAGGTGGCAAATGGTAAAACCAAGGTTGGGCATTGCTGGAAAAGCTTTAATCAAGGCGAACTATCAAGGGGTTCCCATTATAACCCAACCGCGTAAGCAACGCAAAAATCCGGGAACATAACACCGATATGACAGAAACTAGGGCGGCAAGAGTGGAACAAAACACTAGGCGAGAGGCCGAGCCTTCCACCCTTTACCAAGTATATAGATGCATTAAGATAACATAGCAATATAATGATATGCCAAGAAGTAAATAAATGTTCCAACAATGAACGGCCTTTAATCTTCACCTGCAACTAGCAACGCTATAAGAGGGGCTGAGCAAAGCGGTAACATAGCCAATCAACGGTTTGCTAGGACAATGGTGGGTTAGAGGTTTGACATGGCAATTTGGGAGGCTTGAAAGCAAGTGGTAGGCATCGTAGCATTGGCATAGCGAAAGAGCGAGCAAACTAGCATAACAAAGATAGTGGTGATTTCGAGGGTATGATCATCTTGCCTGGACAGTTGTCAGAGTTGACTAGATCCTCGAAAGCAAACTCAACGGGCTCCTCGTTAGCGAACTCGTCTCCTGGCTCTACCCAAACAAGACAAACAAGCAACAAGGATACAATCAACCACGTGCAAGGATCAAGCAATATGATGAAATGATGATATGCTATGCGGGATGCGATGCGGGATGCAAAATGCAAGATATGACAGGAAATGCATGAACCTGGCCTCAACATGGAAATCCAAGTGTGCCACTGGAAAGATGAGATGAAATCGCTTGAAAACGATATAAAGAACGCCGGAATCGGAGTTACGGTTTGGAAATGGCAAGCGAAACAAGTAGCCATCTAAATGCAACGAAATGAACATGCTACATTATCCAAACATGACAACAAAATACATGTCAGGGATGCATTCAAGATGCTTAACAAAAGTCTAGCACTGAGCTACGGCCAATTCATCCATTAACGGGTTCAAACAAGCATGGCAAAAATACATATGGAAAACAGATCTCAGACTTTGTGAAATTAACACTTGTCTGGATTTTCAGATCAGGTAGCCCTCTCCGGAGCAACAAAACTATATGCTACAGGATCTGAACATGGCAAAGTAAAGCATGGCATGGAGCTACTCAAAGAGCTTAACAAAAATCCCTTAGTGACCTTGAGCCAAAAGGGATCAGAAAATACAATTGCAAGCACGTGAACATAGCAAAAACATAATCAATTTTCAGACTTAGTGAAAACTAGCACATGCTGAAACATAACTCAAGTAGGCATGTTTACAAGCTCGATGCACTCACTACGGTGCAAGTCATGGAAAGACAAGCATACATCCATCAAGAAGGCACAAAATTCAAGCTATACGTGGCAAGAACAATAACATAGAATGCACGGAACAACTACAACATCACCGGCAAAATTGCAAACAAGTTGACAATCTGCCCAGATTCGCAAAGTAGCAAAAGTAGAACTCGATTGACTCAAGCTAGGGTGCTCTGTAATTGCAAACAAGGACATGGATGGATATGGCACTACAACATTGACAAAATAACCTTACTGATCATCCTCAAAAGAGGCACGGATCACTAGGAAACAACATGAACATATGGCATCATGAGCTAAACAGATCCAGGACATAGTGGAAATGCTAAGTCCCTGAAAACAGAATTAGCAAGTGCACCACTTTGCAAGCTTGCACTAGTCACCACACACATCACAAAACTACATGGGTTGCACCTATGGAAAGATGACAAAACCCTTAACAAAACACATGTAGAGCATCAGGGCATAACATGCACACATTAATCATGGCAAAAATGACAAAAACCTAAACGGAGTAGCAGATCTGACAATTATCCCAAGTAGCCTCCTTCTAACAGCATTTCGGGCATCAAGATGAGCTCAAATGAAAATGATGCAATGGAATGAAATGATGTACTCTCTGAGATTAACATTTTGATATGCTATATGCATGAATCGGAGCTACGGATGCAAAGTTACGGAGCTAGGAAGAAGGGCACATGGATCTGGAATTTCCGGGACTTAGACGAATTAATACCTCCGGAAAAGTCAAACCGGGATGAAGAGGACCCGGGACGAGGAGATCCGGGCGATGCGTGGCTGTTTGGATTGACGAGGTGGTGGATCTGATCCCGATCTGTGGAGGATAGGGCCGGCTAGGGTTCCGGTGACGCGCGGATTTCGAGGATCGTCGGAGTCTTCGCCGGAGTAGCCGCGGTGGTGTCCGGACTAGAAGAAGAAGGCCGGCGGGGGCGATGGCGGCGGCTTGCAGCGCCGGACGACGGCGGCCGGCGATGGCGGC
>NC_057797.1:222289619-222297422 GCF_018294505.1 Triticum aestivum
GACGGGCGACGCGCGGGCCGCACGGGCCGGCCGCGGGCCCCGTGGGCCGGCGACGGGGTGCGGAGGAGAGAGAGGGAGGATGGCGCTGAGGTGGCGAGCCGCGGTTGGCCCGGGGTGGATGGCGCGGCTGATGTGGCGGGCTCCGATAGGCCGGAGTGAGGTGGCCGGCTGGGTGGACGCGTCCGCCGGCGGGCGGACATGTCCGGCGGCGCGGAGGGAGTTGGGTCCAGGGTTGGACCGCGCGAAAAATTCGGGGAGAGCCACATATATATAGGTAGAGAGAGCTAGGAGAGTCTAAATGACATGCGGTTTTCGGCCACACGATCGTGATCGAACGACCGAGAGGATGGAGGAGGTTTAGGTGGGTTTTGGCCAAAATGGAGGGGTGTTGGGCTGCAACACACACGAGGCCTTCTCGGTCCCTCGGTTAACCGTTGGAGTATCAAACGAAGTCCAAATGATACGAAACTTGACAGGCGGTCTACCGGTAGTAAGCCAAGGCCGCATGACAAGTCTCGGTCCAATCCGTAAATGTTTAATCCCCACACATGAAAGAAAGGTAGAAATGACCACCGGAGGAGAACGAAGCGCCGGATTGCAAAATGGACAACGGAGAAAATGCTCGGATGCATGAGACGAACCTGTATGCAAATGAAATGCACATGATGACATGATATGCAATGCGTGACACGCAAGCAATGACAAGGCAACAACAGCGAATAACTAGAGGACACCTGGCACATCGGTCTCGGGGCGTTACAACACTCCACCACTATGAGAGGATCTCGTCCCGAGATCTAGAATGGCACCGGGGAAACAACAGAAGAGAAGAGAGGAGAGGTAAACTAAGTTGCTTCTTTGACAAACGAGTGAGACTGAAGACCCTTGAGAGGTTAAACAAAATGAAAGAAAGAAGCCATGGAGAAGAACAAAGTTGGAAGCACTCCGTAAAGAGAGAGGAATAAGAAAGAACCGATTTCTTATAGCACTCCGGTTAAAAAGAGATACAAGACTTGATAGGATGAAAAGGATTTGAGCAAAGGGGCACAACGCTCCGGTTAAAAACAAGATAGAGAGGGAAAGAATGGTACGATTTGGGCAGCACTTCGACTCAAAATGGAAGGAACTGAACATGATCTTGACAAACAAGATGATGGGTTGAAGAGAGCAACAACACAAAGCCTCCGGAACGAAAGAATAGAAGATAGATAATTGAAATAGGAGAATGGAGAAGAAAATGCCAACCTCTGCCACAAAAGAGCTTGAGAGGGCATCCTTAGGAAACGGCTCGAGCGGAGTTGTTGGAAAACCAACAACGAAAAGATAAGCTTGATATGGTCTTGTGGAGTACATCTCAAATTATGCGGTGACAAACTGCAACTCACTGGAAAAAATTGTATTGATATGAACAAGAATATGAGAAACTTATTTAATCGGGAGGATAAAGAAGAACTTGGGTCCTATATGAGCACCATAAACCGCAACAATCCTTAGGGACGGTTTTAGGTGAAATATATCCCAAGATAACTCCAAAGAAGAGATTGATGGATTTAAAATACCTCATCCTTAACCACATGTGAATCATGAGACATGAACTCAAATTATCAAGATTGACATAATACCACCTCGAATGATACGGTTGAAAGAATTTTACTCCAGATTGCGAGAAGAAGAAAACTTGAACTCCGCTGAAAATAATCTTGATGAATGTTTCTAGAACGAATTAAGTCCTTGATGAACTATCATGTAGAACCTCCATGAAGAACTCTGCTAAGAAAAGAATGATCAAACGGAAAGAAAGAGAGGTCGAAAACACAAGGTGAATCCTTGAATGATTTAGCTGGATCTCCGTGATAATTAGAGCTTGGAACTCCAGGAAAAAAGGAGATGAAAACAATTGAAAACCGAGAGCTTGATGAGCCTCCGGAATAAGGAATTAATCATTTGGGTGAATCAAGAATAAGAATTATGTTATGCTTATCCTTCACCAAATTAAATTGATGACAAACAACGGATTTGGCATATTACTTATTCTCGTAGAAAAGATTAAGAGATTATAACATCAGACTTGGGAAGGTCTTCAACGAAACACTGGTAGGATTGAAACAACGAATGAATTGATAAGGAAGAGAAATCTTGAACGAACCACCGTAAGAATTAAAAAAAATGAACGAAGAGAAGATAAAGAAACACCGGGAGGAATTAACAAATGAACGAAAATACTTGCTAGGATTTAGATACATGAGAACGAAGAGATCACGAACTGATTAGAGATCACTTGAACGATGTACCGGCCAGATTGGAGAATGATATATTTTGCTGAGAATGAATAAACCTTCCGAAATGATGGCCTTCGGAGGCACAAGCTGAAAAGACTCTTGAATTGCTCCGGAAGGGTGAAAAGGATTCTCACATTCGAAAACAATTACGAGAGGATGGAAACAAGCTAGAATCACAAATCTTGAAGAGAATGGAGCAAGATTAAAGAGAAACTCTTCTTCGGTCTTCAAAATCTGAGAATGACGACGAGAAACACCACCATGAATAATTTAGACACTCCGGGAGAATCAAAAGCGAAGAGGTTGAGTCAATGATGAAAATAATTTGAAAGATCTTGGAGAAAGACATTTGACTGATGACAATTCATTCTTACGTCAAGCTTCGAAAAGAAATTTTAAGGATATCTTCGGGAAAATAAGAAGAGTCAGGTAAGATCCTGGGAAAAGACCTGTGGGTTAGGGCCCACTCAAGAGAAGCACCGTTTAAATGATTTAAAAGAGAGGATTGCACCGGTTGAATTAAATGGCTTGAATGATATAACAACCTGGAAAGATCTTGAACGAATCTTGAATGATAAGACGAACCTTCTGAGATATCTTGAGCACTCCGGAACAATAGAATAGCGAGAGGTGAACGATTAAGAATTGCACCGGCATGAGAAAGCCTTGAAGAAAAGAATATGATCAACACCGAAAGCTTGAATTGAATCTACCAGAGAAGAAAATGAGTGAAGAGTGACGAACTTGAAGCTCCGTTAAAATCTTCATGAGAATCACCGGGTAAGAACACGAAGGAAGAAGAATGGAGAGACTTCACATCAATAAGATGGATACTCGATTAAGAGATCTGAATCTTTGGAGAAAAACAAAGGGAGGGAGGGTGGGAAATCAAAGACAACTTGGGATGGATGAAACGAACAATGTTGAGAAAGATGAGATTGAATCTTGCAGATGTTGAAAATAAACGGATCCGCTTGAAGAGAAAACACACCGGTTGAACAGGATTGACATGACAATCTTGATGATCAAGAAGGATTGGTATCCACATCGGAATATGAAAACACCACTTAGATAAGGGATGGAATCAACATTTGCCATTGAAGCAACTCGAATACCACAACTCAAAAACAAAAACAAAGGATTGGTTTACAGAATAAGCCAGAGCAAACATATGATAGAGATTTCGTCCGAAGTTTTCGTGGTGGGGCCTACACGGGCTCGATCGTACAGCACCATCATGTACAAGGCAGTGCACATGACATACGAAGCGTCCCCGAGTCGGCATAGCCAAGGACTCTTTAAGACACAACGAGACCACTGTAAAACCGACTGTGAATAGGCGGACCACTAGACGTCAAACCCCAATTTCATATCATACATCTATCGGAAAGATATCCTAAGATCTACTTGAATTCCCACTTATAAACTCCCGAAATTTTCCAGTTATGCAATCAGGTGTTGGGGATACAGGGGAAGCATAATATCTCACCCAAAACTAGCAAATCCTACATCCAGCTATATCCATCCTTCAACACATAACCAAGAAACCATCGGAAATCGTCTACCTCAACCTTCGAAAAGCATCCGTTATACAAGTTATGGTGATACTCCCGAACTCCCGCCCCAGTACTGGGTGGCGTCGAGGTTATCTCACCAACGAACTGCATAAAAGAGATTTTCGATGTTGGCGTACTAAACTCAGGTATTCCAGAATTGCAACGATAAAATTATGATGACAACACCTCAGAGCTCAACTCCCCGGGACACTTCCACTAAACCCCTGACAGGAGGCACCAAGACAATGTTCTCATCATAAAACCATCGGAACGATTCCAATATACCCGTGTGATCCTAAATTTTTTTAGTGAAATTTGAGAAGAGAAGAGTCAAAACTCTACGTCAGGATGCCTTACCAGAGCGATGAGGAGACTGGGAAGTAAAAAGAATTCATAATCTCTCCGATATATAATTCCTAAAAGACTCAAAAAAAATTCTAGACACAACTCGGCCGCTAATAACGATCAAGCAATGGGGCTCCTAAGGTTGGGGAAGGCTCTGATAACCAACTTGTAACACCCTTGATGCGACTATATCTCCCACGTGTCGAGGCACGACTTAGAGGCATAATCGCATTGAAGGCATATGTCGCAAGTTAGGCAATCTTCACAACATCCCATGTAATATGAGTAATAAAGGGGAGATAACATAGTTGGCTTACACTCGCCACGTCAAACAAGTACATAAATAACATTATATCATCCAAACACTCATGGCCCGACTACGGCGCCAAAATAAAAGAGAACCCAACATGCGACAACGGTCCCGTTCACCCCCAACTAGGCACCACTACTGATCATCAGGAAAGGAAACATAGTAACGTTGAGAGTCTTCGTCGAACTCCCACTTGAGCTCATACGCGTCTCCAGGAGCGGAATCATCAGGCCTTGCATCTGGTGTAATAGTAATCTGTGAGCCACAGGGACACAGCAATCTCGCACCCTTGTGATCAAGACTATTTAAGCTTATAGGTAACGCAAGGTAAATATATGTGGAGCTGCAGCAGGTGACTAGCAAATATGGTGGCTAACTTATTCGCAAAAGAGAGCGAGAAGAGGAGGCAAAGCGCGAGCGAGAATCTAGAGAACAACCTGCGCAAACATTACTCCAACACCGTGTCCACTTCCCAGACTCCGCCGAGAAGAGGCCATCACGGTAACACACTCAGTTGATTCATTTTAATTAATTAAGGTTCAAGTTATCTACAACCAGACATTAACAAATTCCCATCTGCCCATAACCGCGGGCACGGCTTTCGAAAGTTCAAATCCCTGCAGGGGAGTCCCAACTTAGCCCATGACAAGCTCTCACGGTCAACGAAGGAATAGACCTCCTCCCAAGATGTTCCGATCAGACTCGGTATCTTGGTAATTCAAGACACTTCGACAGGTTAAAACAAGACCAGCAACACCGCCCGAATGTGCCGACAAATCCCGATAGGAGCTGCACATATCTCTTTCTCAGGGCACACTCAGATTGTCTAAACTTCCGGTAGGCCAGCCCAGAGTTGCCCCTGGTAGCCACCGGCGGCTGACGGTTTGGACCAACACTTAGAGGAGCACTGGCCCAGGGGGGGGGGTTAAAATAATGATGACCCTTGAGTCTGCAGAACCCAAGGGAAAGAAAAATCTAGGTGGCAAATGGTAAAACCAAGGTTGGGCATTGCTAGAAAAGCTTTAATCAAGGCGAACTATCAAGGGGTTCCCATTATAACCCAACCGCGTAAGGAACGCAAAAATCCGGGAACATAACATCGATATGACGGAAACTAGGGCGGCAAGAGTGGAACAAAACACTAGGCGAGAGGCCGAGCCTTCCACCCTTTACCAAGTATATAGATGCATTAAGATAACATAGCAATATAATGATATGCCAAGAAGTAAATAAATGTTCCAACAATGAACGGCCTTCAATCTTCACCTACAACTAGCAACGCTATAAGAGGGGCTGAGCAAAGCGGTAACATAGCCAATCAACGGTTTGCTAGGACAATGGTGGGTTAGAGGTTTGACATGGCAATTTGGGAGGCTTGAAAGCAAGTGGTAGGCATCGTAGCATTGGCATAGCGAAAGAGCGAGCAAACTAGCATAGCAAAGATAGTGGTGATTTCGAGGGTATGATCATCTTGCCTGCACAGTTGTCAGAGTTGACTGGATCCTCGAAAGCAAACTCAATGGGCTCCTCGTTAGCGAACTCGTCTCCTGGCTCTACCCAAACAAGACAAACAAGCAACAAGGATACAATCAACCACGTGCAGGGATCAAGCGATATGATGAAATGATGATATGCTATGCGGGATGCGATGCGAGATGCAAAATGCAAGATATGACAGGAAATGCATGAACCTTGTCTCAACCTGGAAATCCAAGTGTGCCACTGGAAAGATGAGATGAAATCGCTTGAAAATGATATAAAGAACGCCGGAATCAGAGTTACGGTTTGGAAATGGCAAGCGAAACAAAAATGACTCCGGTCTGTGATTTACAGCAAGTAGCCATCTAAATGCAACGAAATGAACATGCTACAGCATCCAAACATGACAACAAAGTACATGGCAGGGATGCATTCAAGATTCTTAACAAAAGTCTAGCACCGAGCTACGGCCAATTCATCCATTAACAGGTTCAAACAAGCATGGCAAAAATGCATATGGAAAACAGATCTCAGACTTTGTGAAATTAACACTTGTCTGGATTTTCAGATCAGGTAACCCTCTTCGGAGCAACAAAACTACATGTTACAGGATCTGAACATGGCAAAGTAAAGCATGGCATGGAGCTACTCAAAGAGCTTAACAAAAGTCTCTTAGTGACCTTGATCCAAAAGGGATCAGAAAATACAATTGCAAGCACGTGAACATAGAAAAAACATAATCAGTTTTCACACAGTGAAAACTGGCACATGCTGAAACAACTCAAGTAGGCATGTTTACGAGCTCGATGCACTCTCTACGATGCAAGTCATGGCAATACAAGCATACATCCATCAAGAAGGCACAAAATGCAAGATAGACATGGCAAGAACAATAACATAGCAAGCACAGAACAACTACAACATTACCGGCAAAATTGCAAACAAGTTGACAATCTGCCCAGATTCGCAAAGTAGCAAAAGTAGAGCTCGATTGACTCAAGCTAGGGTACTCCATAATTGCAAACAAGGACATGGATGGATAGAGCACTACAACATTAACAAAGCATCCTTACTGATCATCCTCAAAAGAGGCACGGATCACTAGGAAACAACATGAACATATGGCATCATGAGCTAAACAGATCCAGGACTTAGTGGAAATGCTAAGTCCGTGAAAACAGAATTAGCAGGTGCACCACTTTGCAAGCTTGCACTAGTCACCACACACATCACAAAAATACATGGGTTGCACCTCTGGAAAGATGACAAAACCCTTAACAAAACAAATGTAGAGCATCAGGGCATAACATGCACACATTAATCATGGCAAAAATGACAAAAACCTAAACGGAGTAGCAGATCTGACAATTATCCCAAGTAGCCTCCTTCTAACAGCATTTCAGGCATGAAGATGAGCTCAAATGAAAAGGACGCAATGGAATGAAATGATGTACTCTCTGAGATGAACATTTTGATATGCTATATGCATGAATCGGAGCTACGGATGCAAAGTTACGGAGCTAGGAAGAAGGGCACATGGATCTGGAATTTCCGGGACTTAGACGAATTAATACCTCCGGAAAAGTCAAACCGGGACGAAGAGGACCCGGGACGAGGAGATCCGGGCGACGCGGGGCTGTTTGGATCGGCGAGGTGGTGGATCTGATCCCGATCTGCGGAGGATAGGGCCGGCTAGGGTTCCGATGACGCGCGGATTTCGAGGATCGCCGGAGTCCTCGCCGGAGTAGCCGCGGTGGTGGCCGGACTAGAAGAAGAAGGCCGGGGTGAGGTGAGGCCGGGGCCGGCGGGGGCGATGGCGGCGCCCGTCGGCGGC